>NC_089596.1:46573903-46780244 GCF_019320115.1 Miscanthus floridulus
CACAAACATAGAAGCTTATTGTGATGAAGTTGGAATCAAACATGAAGTCTCCGCAACATATACTCCTCAACAAAATGGTGTAGTTGAGAGGAAGAACCAGACATTGATCACTCTTGCAAGAACAATGCTTGATGAGTACAACACCCCCGAAGCTCTATGGGCGGAAGCAATCAACACCGCATGCTATGCATCCAACCGCCTATTCCTTCAAAAGTTCCTTGGCAAGACACCTTGTGAGTTGCTCAATGGGAAGAAGCCGGACATCTCCTTCTTTAGAGTGTTTGGTTGCAAATGCTACATCTACAAGAAGCGGCAACACCTAGGGAAGTTTCAAAGACGTTGTGATATTGGTTTTCTTGTTGGTTACTCATCAAAGTCCAAAGCATATAGAGTATTTAATCACTCCACCGGCTTGGTTGAAGAAACATATGATGTGGAATTTGATGAATCTAACGGCTCCCAAGGAGCACATGAGAATCTTGATGATGTAGGTGATGAACCATTGAGGGAGGCTATGAAGAACATTCCGGTTGGAGACATCAAGCCTAAAGATGATGAAGATGATGTACAAGTGATTGATCCACCTTCTTCATCAAATGTGCCACAAGATGATGAAAAAGATGGGAGAGTAGAAAATGAAGACACTCATATCTCTCATGAACAAATGGTGGTACAAGCACAAGATGTTGATGCTCCACAACCTCCCCCTCAAGTGGTTAATAGAAGAAATACACCCCTACTTCAAGATCATCCACAAGATCTCATCATAGGGAGTCCATCAAAGGGTGTAATGACTCGATCTCAAAAACTTGTTTCATTTATTGCTCATCACTCTTTTGTCTCTTACTTTGAGCCTACTAAGGTAGAAGAAGCTCTTCAACATCCAGATTGGATAAATGCCATGCATGAAGAGTTGAACAACTTCACTCGCAATGAAGTTTGGACTCTTGAAGAGCGGCCAAAAGGTGCAAGAGTCATTGGAACAAAGTGGGTGTTCCGAAACAAGCAAGATGATCAAGGTGTTGTTGTGAGGAACAAGGCAAGACTAGTTGCAAAGGGGTTCTCTCAAGTTGAAGGTTTGGATTTTGGAGAGACCTTTGCCCCGGTTGCAAGATTAGAAGCCATCCGTATCCTCCTTTCATATGCATCACATCATGAAATAAAACTTTATCAAATGGATGTGAAAAGTGCATTTTTAAATGGCTTTATAAATGAACTAGTCTATGTTGATCAACCTCCCGGGTTTGAAGACCCTAGATATCCTAATCATGTTTATAGGTTGTCCAAGGCATTATATGGGTTTAAGCAAGCCCCAAGAGCTTGGTATGAGCGCCTTCGGGACTTCCTCATTGAGAAGGGCTTCATCATTGGGAAGGTCGACACCACACTATTCACCAAGAAGCTTGATGGGCATATCTTCATTTGTCAAGTGTATGTTGATGATATCATCTTTGGATCATCAAATGAAGATGCATGCAAAGAATTTGGTGAATTGATGTCGAAGGAGTTCGAGATGTCAATGATTGGAGAGCTTACATTCTTTCTTGGTTTTCAAGTCAAGCAAATGAGAGAAGGAATTTTCATCTCTTAAGAGAAATACACTAATGATCTTCTCAAGAGATTCAAGATGGATGAATGTAAGCCAATCAAGACACCAATGCCAACAAATGGACATCTCAACCTAGATGAGGGAGGTAAAACGGTTGATCATACTCTCTACCGCTCTATGATTGGTAGCTTGTTATATTTGAACGCATCTAGGCCTGACATCATGTTTAGTGTGTGTATGTGTTCTAGGTTTCAAGCTAATCCTAAGGAAACTCATTTAATTGCCATAAAAAGAATCCTTAGGTATCTTAAGCACACACCAAGCATTGGCCTTTGGTATCCCAAAGGAGCTAGATTTGAATTAATTGGCTATTCTGATTCGGATTATGCCGGGTGCAAAGTTGATAGAAAAAGCACATTCGGAGGGTGCCATTTGCTTGGTAGATCACTTGTGTCTTGGTCCTCCAAGAAACAAAATAGTGTGGCTTTGTCCACCACCGAAGCAGAATACATTGCCGCGGGTACTTGTTGTGCACAAATACTTTACATGAAACAAACTTTGCTAGACTATGGTGTAGTTCTAGATAAAGTGCCTCTTTTGTGCGACAATGAAAGTGCGGTAAAACTTGCAAATAATCCGGTTCAACACTCTCGCACCAAGCACATAGATATCCACCATCACTTTCTTAGAGATCATGTTGCTAAAAATGATATATCACTAGAAGGTGTCAGGACCGAGGATCAATTGGCGGATATCTTCACTAAACCGCTAGATGAGGCAACATTTTGTAGATTGCGGAATGAACTCAATGTGCTTGATTTTAGCAACTTCACTAAAAAATTGAGCTTGTGTTGTCCCTTGCATTGCATTGTAATATACAACATGTTTAATGATTTATAATGCATATGGGGCTTGTCTAACATGGTTAAGATAACCGCCGAAAAGCGTGTGAAGAAGCTTAACCTTCGATCAAACTTGACAAGCGACTAGAATTAATTTCAAGTATTGCATATGCATGAATGTTGTTTTGTCATTTATCTTAAATTGCCCTCTTATTGCCTAATTTCTTAAAAAGAATTGTAGCCTAAGGCAAAATATTTTGAAAAACTTGAGGGCTTGAGAGAGGTCACTCACATCAGTCCCAACTGGTGTTTATTTGGATCTTATTGGAGTTGGGACTTGATTGGGGACAGGCAGCGCGAAGGACTTTGAAGATTTGCTGAAGAAGGAGTGACCGGACGCTGCACCGGACTCTGATGTCCAGCATCCGGTTAGTTCATAGGAGGTGAACCTGCTGCCAAAGGAGTGACCGGATGCTGAAACAGTGTTTTCCCAACGTCCGGTCAGAAGGAGCTTCAGCGTCCGGTCGATGATGAAGACGTCAAGGCTAGGTGACCGGACTCTAGCTGTGTCCGATCGGTGTCCACCAGACACGTCCGGTCGCGATTCCAGAGGATTTGGACCTCTCTGGAATCGACCAGATGCTGGGTGGTAACGTCCGGTCGCTACGACCGGAGCGTCCGGTCAGTAGAAAACGTGCGGCTTTCGATCTCTTTTCCCCTTTCCTTTTTGGATCCGCTGGGGGACCCTCATTTAATCCGCGTGCGCCCTAACCGAGCCTATCCGCCTTCTCCGCCGCCGTCTGCCCTAGCCATTGTGAGCTTCGCTGTCTCGCCACTGTGCCACCGCAGTCACGCGCCCGAGCACCACGCCGCCACACCGCGAGCCGCTTGTTGCTCCCTGCGCCACTGCTCCTTGCGCCGCTCGCTCGCCCGTGCGCCGCCACTGCCCCTACTCCAGTGCCGCCGCCAGCTGCCTCACACACCACCGCTGCTCCAGCACCACCGCCAGCTGCCCCGCGTGCCGCCACTGCCCCTGCTCTAGCACGCCGCCACAAATCCACTGCACCAGTGCCGCCACGAGCTCACCTCTGCCATAGCCACCGATTTTGCCGTGTGCCACCAGTGACCTAGCCTCTGTACCATTCACTACCCAATGTCGCTGGTGACCTCCATAGCAATCTAGTGCCGTTGATCCACACCGTTTCAGCGCATCGCATTACCCTAGCCAATTCAGTGTCCCCCGGTCTGTAACTCCTCTCGTTGTTTCGCCATTTCGTCAGGTAGCAAGCCTCGCGTCTCAATTTCGTATCTAAATTGCTTGCTTCCTAGGGTTTCACATCTATTAGATACTTTGTATTTATTTGTATATCCTTCTATTCCATCATGCAACGAGTCGGTGCCGTTGAGATCGTGTGGCAGTTGTTAGTTAACTCGGGGCCAAGCTCACGAGTAAGGATCGAGGCCAAGCCTCGAAAGTGTCAGCGGCAGTTGATCTTTGTCAGCGTTAGTTTTTCTTCACATTTATCAGATGGCTTGCACGAAGAATGTCGGAGGTGGTCTAGGAGATGAGGATCCAAGGCGTCCACCTCGCTTGCATGCAGATCCTAAAGGCAAGGCAACGAAGAAGGTTGCATCAAAGAAGCGGAAGTACCCTGATGCAGAGACAACCAGAGCAGTTGCAGTTGCAGAGGCCGCAGAGCGTGCTGAGAGAGGAGGTACTCGCAGTGGAGTTGTTATTGCAGATCATCTGTCACCAGAAGCGCAGGGTAGACTTGAGCGTATTGAGCATCTTCATGGTGGTCCACCTGGGACTGTCATGATGCAAGGACAATGTCTTGCCATTGAGGAGCCTTAGCCTCAGGGGGAGCCATAGCAGGAGCCACAGCAGCAGCCCCCACCAGCAGAGCCAATAGAGCAGACTCAGGAGGGCTAGTAGGTTGAGGAGATAGAGTAGGCACCTCAGCCACAGCTTCGCTGCTCTAGTCGTACCCGTGCCCCAGTCACACCAAGGGCTAACACACAGCGGAGGGGTTCTCGTCCACCGCCCAGACCACAGGGTCCGCCTCTAGTGACCCATCTTGACTTGAGGGCTACCATGGCCAAGCAGGTTCAGCAGCTGAGATTTGTTGAATTTGAGGTATGGTTTCCATCGTGGAGGGATGAGAGAGCTTCAGAGGGCTTCTACACTCCACTGCAGGAGGATTTCTACAATGCCTATCTCAATAGTGGGGCAGTTTTCATATCTCAGAGGGTGTGCCACATTGACTCTATAGTTGCAGCAGCTGGAGAGCACATTCGCCCCTACCTTACATATCTGCTGAGGCTATCAGGTTTGATTGGATGGACCGGACTATATGTTCCATCTTGGGTTCGACAGTTCTATGCTTCCCTCTGGATTGACCCACAGCATAGATATATTCACTTAGCATTTGGAGGAAGAGACTACCACCTGACAAGCCAGAGGGTCAGGGAGATACTGAGGCTTCAGGAGCAGCCAGTCAGACTTCACGAGGTGTGCTATGGCTAGACAGCACCCCCGAGATGCCCTCATGGTGGCAATGTGCCCCCTACGGACTTGGTTTGCCACTGCTTCACTGAGCCCTTTGGAGAGGGATCACACAGGAACCCCAGTGACCTAAATCCCACTGCTCGCATATTTGAGGCTGTTATGAGGAGGACACTGCTTCCCAGGATGGGATACAAAGAGGGCTTGACACGTATATAGTTCTGGCTGATCAACTCTCTGATGTAGCAGACAGTCTTTGATATCTAGGATCTTATTTTGTCAGAGATGGAGGACACTATAGCTGAGGGTTTCAGAGGACACAGGCAGCTACCTTATGCTCACTGGATCGCATGGCTTATCCATAGGGCAGTCACAGTGAGGCCGCCAGAGATGCTTGCTAAGTACAGTGGTGCCACCACAGAGTTTCATGCCTATAACATGGCACAGATGATCAGGCATAGTACACCTACAGCACCCAGTCAGCCGCGTCGACGTCCTGAGGTGCTAGAGTCTATAGCCCAGCAGGATGATATTATCAGGGGCATTGCAGCTACTGAGGAGGAGGAGCTTGCTCAGCAGGAGGGTGTAGTCGTGAGCGACCCCAGTGATAGTTCTGATGATGACTACCAGCCCGTTCCTTGGATGCCTCCACAGCGACATGATCATGAGGCCGGCAGTTCCAGCTCAGCGCCACCTGCCCCACAGACAGACCCCGCTCTCCTTGCTATACTTGAGCGGATGAGGCAGGACCAGGCACGCCAGGCTCAGGAGACAGCTACTACGTTTGCACAGTTCCAGACTCGGCGGGATGAGTTCCAACAGCAGCAACAGGTGATCCAGCAGCAGCTAGCTATTCAGTAGCAGACTCAGGCTCTATAGCAGCAGTAGCAGGCCATGCATTAGCAGCAGCTCCTCATGTAGTAGCAGCTTCTTGGATTTATGCAGCATGTAGTGACAGCTATTGGGTCTCCACCGACATAGCCTACGCCCTAGCTTGGTCAGCCTGCCACCACTTCCATGACTCTAGCATTATAGCCTAGTGGGCTTTAGAGTCAGGGACAGCCACTAGTGCCGTTTACTTCTCCTACAGAGCAGGTGTCCCAGTACTTTGCTTCGCCAGCACTAGCCCTGCAATTCACACCTTTTCAGATGGGCTTCACACCGGCTAGGACGTCTTCGCTGCTTGTACCAGAGACCACCGTGTCCAGGAGCCTTGGTGCTTCATTCAGTGAGGTGACAGGGAGGCCCACTCCTCCATATCTACATGTCCCAAGTCCTTCTACAGTTGTACCTATTACTAGGACTACAGAGACGCTCCCTTCCTCAGTGGCATCATCAGAGCCTACTATAGTCATACCAGCTCAGTCTATAACAGCTCTAGTTCTTGACCCGACCCAGACTGCTACAGCATCACTTCCAGCTATAGAGGGTTAGACTGCTCAGAGCTTAGGGTCAGATGATGATGGCACTTAGTTTTAGCTTGCTCCTTGTTCTTCAGCGCCCGGCTCATCCGCTGTAGCCCCACTGATCGACCCTTAGGTTTTAGTGTTTGACGCCAAAGGGGGAGAGGGTTCGAGTATATTAGGCTTAGGGGGAGCTTAGTTGCTACATTAGCTTATCTATTTACATTTGGAGTTTTTTGTGTGTGATACACTATTATGCATTCATCGTGTGTTTACTTTCATGCATTGAACTATATATATGTGATAGTGATATCTACGTGATCATGATATATGACATGTGTGCTCTCTACTTTGAATTATTTATATGTCATATCACTTGTGCAATGCTCATTTGTCTTTGCTTCCGCGTTTTACTCCGATGCAAATGAGCTTTATTACTTGTACTCATGCTTAATTCATATCTTTTGAGTACAACATGATGGCTTGGTTCATATAAGCTCGCCTAACCCTTTTGTTCTTATTGACAAGAGTTTATATGATCCAAGCATGTTAAAAACCTCAACTCTTTCACATACTCGAGGTGGTATTGTCATCAATCACCAAAAAGGGGGAGATTGAAAGCATCTAGGCCCCTAGTAGGGTTTCGGTGATTAATGACAATACAAGATTACTATGACTAACATGTGTTTTGCAGAGGCAATTAAGTTAGGTCATGGTAATGGAGATCGATTGGGCAATCGAGGTGGTCATGCCCCTACGATGGAAATCGTTTTGGTTTTCAAAGGATGGACGACAAGGTTAAGGATGGACTAGTTCTAAGTGTCGATTGGAGTTGGAGAGACACTTAGAGTAGTTTAGGAATTTGTTTTTCCTTTGGCCATACTATTAAGGGGGTATGGATTGGTAGCTTGACCTAGGTGAGTCTAGTGAGTTAGGTGTGGTGCACACTTGTTGAAACTAGCACTAGGTAGCTCCAAGATAGCCCTTAGATCTAATGGAGCAAACTTCATTCACAAATGTTAGAGAGTTGGAAGTGAATGGAGGGTCAAATACTGATCGGACGCTGGCTCTGATGTGACCGGATGCTGGCTCAGGGTCCGGTCACTTCATTTGACCAAGGTGATTGCGTCTGGTTTGACCGGACGCTGAGAGGTCAAGTGACGGACGCTGAGAGGCAGCGTCCAGTCGACTCCAGTAAGGTTCCAGAGAGGAAAAATCATGACCGGACGCGTCCGGTCAGTGCTGATCGGACGCTGGCCAGCGGCCGGTCACACTGTAAACACTGGAGTTCGGGGTATACTGACTGGAGCGTCCGGTCAATATGACCGAAGCGTCCGGTCACCCCGCAGAGGCACATAACGGTTTGTTTTTTAGCCGGTGTCATAAATACCACCTCCACTCGTGTGTGGGGGTACTTTTGCTCATTCCAACAGCTGAGAAACACCTTAGAGAGTGCCAAGAAGAGCAAGGTCCTAGTGAGGTGATTGAGATTTGAGAATCAAAAGAGAGACCTCATTAGTGAAGATCAAGAGTAGCAAAGTGTGCATCCACCTTCTCATTAGGCTTGTCGTGGTCAAGTGAGAGTTCGTGCTTGTTACTCTTGGTGATCGCCATCACCTAGATGGCTTGGTGGTGATTGGGAGTTCGGTGATCACCCGGCGGAGCTTGTGGGTGACCCAACTCAAGTTGTGAGCGGTTGTGGGTGATTCACCGCGATGGAGTGTCGAAGAATCAACCAGTAGAGAGCACTTGATCCTTGCGCGGATCAAGGGGGAGCTACACCCTTGCGTGGGTGCTCCAACGAGGACTAGTGGGGAGTGGCGACTCTCCGATACCTTGGCAAAACATCGCCACGTTCCTTCCTCTCTATTTACTTTGAGCATTCACTTTGAGCATTTACTTTGTGCAATTCAATTCATGTCTTTACATTCTTAGAATTGCCATGCTAGAGTAGGATTGGAACTTAGGTTGCAAGTCTTTTGTGCGGTAGAACAATTAGAAACACTTTTTAGGCACAAGGGGTTAATTGGGCTAACCATAGGACTTAATTATTGCAAAGAAATTTAGAATTAGCCTAATTCAACCCCCCTCTTGGGCATCTTGATCCTTTCAGCCGCCTTGACCTAGCCCCGCATCGCGCCAACTTCATCGTCCTGAGCCGCCGCGCCGCGCCCTAGCCGCCGTATCCGCCAGCGCTGCTCCTGCCCACGCCACCTACTCTGCGCCGCCTGCCCACAGTCATGCCACCGTGCTCTACACGCACCATGCCTATGCCGCTCCCCATGCCACCGTGCTGCACAGCCCTACGCCGCCATGCCCACGCCGTCCATGCCTGTGCCCTACCTACGCCACCACGCACGCGTTGTCCACACCCGCGCCGTGCTCCAGCACCGTCGCCCACGCCATGCCCTAGCGCTGCCGTGCCCCTATCCTACCTCAGCGCCGCATCTAGAGCCCTGCCGGAACCCTAGCCGCTAATCCACTCCTGATCCAGCGCAACATTGTCTTGCCAAACCCTAGCCTCGCATTATCGATCCGATGGTTCCCCGATTCGTTCCTCTTCTTGTCGATTCGCCGGTTCGTAAGGTAGCAAGCCCCCGTTTCCAATTTCGTATCTATTTCTTACTTTCTTTGGGTTTTGTATCTCTAGATATATTGTATTTATTTATATATCCTATCTATTCTATCGTGCAGTGAGTCGGTGTCGTTGTGGTCCCATTGGCAGTTGTCAGCCAACTCGGGGCCAAGCTCGCGAGTACAGATCGAGGCCAAGCCTCGGAAGTGATAGTTGGCAGTTGATTCTTATCAGGGTAGTTGTTCTTTTTAGCTTCATCAGATGGCTCGTGTCAAGAATGTCGAAGGAGGTCCCGGTAATGAGGATCCGAGGCCCCTAACTCACCAGCCTACAGATACAAAAGGCAAGGCGACAAAGAAGCTAGCGACAAAGAAGCGCAAGTACCCTGATGCAGATACAACAAGAGCAGCCGCAGTTGCAGAGGCAGTAGAGTGTGTAGAGAGAGGAGGTGCTTGGAGTGGTGTTGTTATTGCAGATCAGCTTTCTCCATCTATGAGGGCTGCACTTGAGTAGGTTGAGCGCCATCATGGTGGTCCAGCTGGGACTATCATGGTTGGAGGACGATGTGTGGCTATTGATGAGAGTCAGCCTTAGGAGGAGTTACAGCAACTGCCACAGTCAGCAGAGCAGACTCAGGAGGGAGAGCAGGCTGAGGAGATAGAGCAGGCACATCAGCCATAGCTTAGCCACTCTAGTTGTACCCATGCTCCAGTCACACCGATGTCAGAGACATAGCGGAGGGGTTCTTGTCCACCGCCTAGACCACAGGGTCCGCCTCCAGTGACTCACTTGGATTTTAGGGCCGCCACGGCCAAATAGATGCATTAGCTTAGATTTGTGGACTTTGAGCAGTGGTTCCTGCCGAGGAGGGATGACCGAGCTTCTTAGGGTTTATACACACCACTGTAGGAAGATTTTTATAATGCATATCTTAATAGTGGGGCAGTATTCAGATCTCAAAGGGTGTGCAACATTGAGTCCATTTTAACAGTAGTTGGAGAGCATATTCGCCCTTACCTAGCTTACCTGCTAGGGCTGACCAATTTACTTGGACGGATAGGCTTATATGTTCCATCTTGGGTCTGTCAGTTCTATGCTACACTCTGGATTGACCTGCAGCAAAGATCCATTCACTTTGCTTTTAGAGGCAGAGATTACAGGCTAATGAGCTCAAGGGTCAGAGAGATTCTCAGACTTTAGGAGCAGCCAGTCTAGCTTCATGAGGTTTGCTATGGACAGACAATGCCTCCCAAATGCCCTCATGGTGGTATGGTGCCCCATATAGATCTAGTCCGCCATTGCTTCACAGAGCCTTTCGGCGAGGGGTCGAGCAGGACACCTAGTGATCTCACTCCTACTGCTAGAGTGCTTGATGCTATTATGAGGAGGACCTTGCTTCCAAGGATGGGGTATCGCGAGGGCTTGACATGCATACAACTATGGGTACTAAACTCTCTGATGCAGCAGACTATGTTTGACATTTGGGATCTCCTTCTATCAGAGATGGAGGATATTATTGTAGAGGGGTTTAGGGGTCATAGGCAGCTGCCATATGCTCACTGGATTACATTCTTGATCCACAGGGTAGTTACTATGAGGCCACCTGAGATGATGACAGAGTATAGTGGTGCTACTACAGAGTTCCCTGCATACAACATGACTCAGATGATCTGCCATAGTGCAGTGAGGACACCCAGCTAGCCGTGCCATCGTCCAGAGGTGCCAGAGACTGCAGCCTAGCAGGATGAGACCATCAGGGGCATAGCAGCTATAGAGGAGGAGTAGTTAGATGCTCAGCAGGAGGGGATGGTCGAGAGCAACCCCAGTGATAGCTCAGATGATGACTACCGCGATATTCCTCAGATGCCTCCACGGCGACATGACCATGAGGCCGGTAGCTCTAGTTCAGCTCCACCTGCACCGCAGACAAACCCCGCTCTACTTGCCATACTTGAGCGGATAAGGCAGGATCAGGCTCGCCAGGCTCAAGAGATCGCTGCTACATTTGCACAGTTTTAGACTTGGCAGGATGAGTTCTAGTGGCAGCAGCAGGCTATACAGCAGTAGCAGCAGACCATGCATCAGCAGCAGCTTCTCATGTAGCAATAGCTACTTGGGTTTATGTAGCATGTTGTGACAGCTATTAGGGCTCCACCGCCACAGCTTTCACCCCAGCTTGGTCAGCCTGCCACCACTTCTATGACTCCAGTTGTACAGCCTAGTGGGCTTCAGAGTCAGGGACAGCCAGCACCATAGTTTCCTTCACCTACAGAGCAGGTGTCCTAATGGTTTGCTTCGCTAGTGCTAGCCCTGTAGTTCACTCCTCTTCATATGGGCTTTACTTTGCCTCAGAGTTCAACAGTGATCACCCTAGTTTCCAGGAGCCTTGGTGCTTCATTTAGTGAGTTGATAGGGCAGCCTACTCCACCAGAGCTTCATGTCCTAGGTCCTTCCACAGTTGCACCTATTACTGGGACTACAGAGATGCTCCCTTCGTCAGTTGCATCATCAGAGCAGGCAGCACCAGTTATAGATCCGACCCAGACCGCTTCAGCATCGCTTCCAGCTATAGAGGGTTAGACTGCTCAGAGCTCAGGATCAGATGATGATGGCACATAGTTCCAACTCCCTCCTCGCACCTCAGTGCCTGACTCGTCTGCTGTAGCCCCACTGACCGACCCTTAGGTTTTGGTGTTTGACGCCAAAGGGGGAGAGGGATCAAGTATGTTAGACTTAGGGGGAGCGACTTAGGGGGAGCTTAGTTTATCTAATATAATTGGTTTTTATGTGTGATACACTATTATGCATTCGTGTGTTTACTTTTATGCATCAAACTATATTTATGTGATAGTGATATCTACGTGATCGTGATATGTGACATGCGTGCTCTCTACTTTGAATCATTTATATGCCATATCACTTGTGTTATGCTCATTTGCTTTGCTTCCATGTTTTACTCCAATGCAAATGAGCTTTATTACTTGTACTCATACATCATGTTGGCTTGGGTCATATAAGTTTGCCTAACACTTTTGTTCTTATTGCTAAAAGCTTATATGAACCAAGAATGTTAAAAACCTCATCTCTTTCACATACTCGAGGTGGTATTGTCATCAATCACCAAAAAGGGGGAGATTGAACGCATCTAGGCCCCTAGTTGGGTTTCGGTGATTAATGACAATACATGGTTACTATGACTAACGTGTGTTTTGCAGAGGCAATTAAGTTAGGTCATGGTAATGGAGATCGATTGGGCAATCATGGTGGTCATGCCCCTATGATGGAAATCATTTTGGTTTTCAAAGGATGGATGACAAGGTTAAGGATGGACTAGTTCTAAGTGTCGATTGGAGTTGAGGAGACACTTAGAGTAGTTTAGGACTTTGTTTTTCCTTTGGCCGTACTATTAAGGGGGGTATGGATTAGTAGCTTGACCTAGGTGAGTCTAGTGAGTTAGGTGTGGTGCACACTTGCTAAATCTAGCACTAAGTAGCTCCTAAAAAGCCCTTAGATCCATTGGAGCAAACTTCATTCACATATGATCGAGAGTTGGAAGTGAATGGAGGGTCAAATGTTGACCGAACGCTGGTTCCAAAGTGACCGGATGCTAGCGCAGAGTCCGGTCAGTTCATTTGATCAAGGTGAAATCATCTGGACGTGATCGGACGCTGAGAGGTGAGTGACCAGACGCTGGGTGCCAGTGTCCGGTCGACTCCTGTAAGGTTCCATAGAGGGAAAATCATGACCGGACGTATTCGGTCACATCTTAAACACTGGAGTTCGGGGAGAACTGACCATAGCGTCCGGTCAACATGACCGAAGCGTCCAGTCACCCCGTAGAGGCACATAATGGTTTGTTTTTCAACCAAGGTTATAAATACTTCCTCCATTCGTGTGAGGGGGTACGTTTGCTCATTCCAATAGTTGAGAAACACATTTGAGAGTGCCAAGAAGAGCAAGGTCCTAGTGAGGTGATTGAGATTTGAGAATCCCAAAGAGAGCCCTCATTAGTGAAAGCAAGAGTAGCAAAGTGTGCATCCACCCTTCTCATTAGGCTTGCTGTGGTCAAGTGAGAGTTCGTGCTTGTTACTCTTTGTGATCGCCATCACCTAGATGGCTTGGTGGTGATTAGGAGTTTGGTGATCGTCCGGCGGAGCTTGTGGATGACCCAACTCAAGTTGTGAGCGGTTGTGGGTTATTTACCGCGACAGAGTGTCAAAGAATCAACCCGTAGAGAGCACTTGATCCTTGCACGGATCAAGGGGGAGCTACACCCTTGCGTGGGTGCTCCAATGAGGACTAGTGGGGAGTGGTGACTCTCCGATACCTCGGCAAAACATCGCCGTGTTCCTCCTTCTTTCTTTACTTTGTGCATTTACTTTGAGCAATTCAATTCTTGTCATTTACATTCATAGAATTGCAATGCTAGAGTAGGATTGGAACATAGGTTGCTAAACTTTTGTGTGGTAGATCAATAGAAACACTTTCTAGGCACAAGGGGTTTATTGGGCTAACCGTAGGACTTAATTATTGCAAAGAAATTTAGAATTAGCCCAATTCACCCCCCCCTCTTGGGCATCTTGATCCTTTCAGGCAAGAATCGTCAAATGCAATTATCTGAGTTTGAAGAATGGAGAGAAAAGGCTTATCACAACTCCAAGATTTACAAAGAAAGAACAAAAAGATGGCATGATAAGAAAATCAAGCACAAGGAGTTCAAGCCTGGAGACAAAGTTCTACTATTTAATTCAAGAGTAAAGCTCTTTGGACATGGTAAACTACGAAGCAAGTGGGATGGACCTTACGAGGTCATCAACACTTCAACCCATGGTGCCATCACCATCCAAGATGATACAGGTAACACCTTTAAGGTAAATGGGCAACAGTTGAAAATTTATTTTGAGCCACAAATTAACATGGTTCAGGAACTTGATGTGATTGAGTTCATAGAATTTTCACATTAAAATTCATTCAATCTTCTTCACAAAATTGGAACCTTTCCTTAGTATAAAATTTTGAGAATTTAAAATTTTTCCTCATTTGTTTTTAGTTCAATTATGTAGTTGAATGAATGTTGACTCTCTGGTGTCTCTCACTAGAAGAGTCCCTTTTGTTTTCACCATTTCTGTTAATGAATAAAAGCCAGGTACAGTTTGGAAAATTGTGGGGCTGTGCAACACTCCCATAGTGAACAAATACGCTGAAGCACATCATGAACTGGTGAAGGAGTCTGCACACAACTTCTAGATTTTGGTTTGATTCTCTTTCATTTGTTCATATGCTTACTCTTTGCTTGCAATTGTTTAAACATGCAATTTAAAAAGAACCAAGTTTCACATTTAAAGATAAAATTTGGAAAGTGAATATGAATATAGCTCTTTAAGATGGGCATGCATAATGTTTATTCCTTACATATACTCGGTGCTTGTGGGAAAAATATCATATAGGAAAATCATATTGACTAAGTTGTTGTGGAGTGTGATATAGTTCTAGCTTAGAAATCCTACCGGTTCTAGTCAAGGTGCTTGGAGAATTTGTTTTTGATAAAAATATTGTAAACCATAGTATCACATACTCCACAATGGTGCTAAATTCCTACTAGAGCCATATACGTAATTATAGGATACAAACCGTCCACGTAAGATGCTTGCTTTGTGTTGAGTTTTGTCAAGTCTTGTTGACCCTTGTTGAGAGATTTATCATGCTCCCAAGATCAAGATCACGTACATGCCACATATATGTGCTTCTTCTACACTAGAAGTTCGCAAAAACATGATTTTCATCCGCCTCAAAATGTTTTACTCCTACACTAGGGGTGAACACAAAAATATGCCTCATAGGTTTATCCACCAAATAAATGCTCCAAGTTCTTGTGAATATCTCTCTTTAAAAGTTTTGTTGCAGAAAAGAGACATGGGGCTATGCAAAAGAAAAAGTAAAAAGAAAGAAAGAAAGAAAAAAGGTTGAAAAAATGGACACAAAGATGTCTAAGATATTTAAAACAATGGGTACTTAGATGTCCGCCATAAAAAAAAGAGATAGTCCCTGCTCTTGCAAATATTTTGAGTTTTAACAAGAGAGATATGTTTCTAAGGAGCATAGTAGAATTAGGTTAGCCACCAAATATTCCACAGACATGCATATCTTGATCTAAGAGTATGACATTACCCACCTTGGATCCGGGATTTGACTTTACAATATATGCAAGATAAATATGCTACATATTTTATCCCTACCTAATTAAAACTCCTCATAAGCTTTTTAGAAGTAGGAAGAAAAAGAAGGCATTGTTGAGTTGTGCCTTGGTAAGGAATCATAACCATTGAGCGATTTGAGAGTACCATTTGAGGAGTATAAAGTGAACTATGATTTTCTTGTGAAATTTTTTCAAAAAAACTCCAAGTTACTAAGATGAGATTTGGGAAGATGACTTTGCTTCGAGAGCTATTCCACTTTTCAACCGCTCAAGGAGATATGTTAGCCACTTCACATATCCTATAGGTACGAGGAATGTTTTGGAATAATCCATATGCTAGTTCCATTCTTGAATAGTTATGTTTATGTTTACTTTATTTTAACCTTTACTCGGGGACGAGCAAAGAACTAGTGTGGGGAAGCTTGTTGACGGTCACTAACACTAATTATAAACCATCAACATAACCTGCATTTATATTTAATTCCATCACCAAACATAGGTATAGGGGTTTAAACTAATGAATTCCACGAGCTTTGGTGATTTCATGACTGCAGGAGGATTTATCCAGAAAACAGCTCCCAGGACGACTGTCATACACTCCAAACAAGCAAACCGATGACAACAAGTGATTCAACCCGTGAAACCTGCGAAAGATGACTTAAGACGGAGCCCAAGCCTCGCCACTAGAAGGAGGAGCCCACCTGGCACCATAGTTGGTGGGCCAATCCACTAGGGAGGTCGCCCAGCCCATGGGGGTGGCCCATCACCTCCCGCCACCTTGTACTCCTTTCTATGATCTACACTGTTGATTCTAAGGCGGTTTTAGGTTGGTTTATCCAATGTTGGTTGAGAGATTTGACGTGGATCGATGACATGGCGATTCCTTGCCCCTTACTCCACCTAGAGTCCTTGCCCTCTACTCCACCTCAATTCCTTTTCCGCTACTCTAGCTCCCTCCTATATAAGGCGCCCCAGACCCCTTCCATGAGACACACCTCTCCATACCCTATGCTTCAGAGCTTCATAATTTAATACCCTTTGTAGTAGTGTCCCTCTAGATGATTTACATCTAGTTGTAAAATAGAAAATCAGGGGAGATAAGAGGAGAGAGCTAAGGGGAAGCCGAATATATCAGATCTTCCTTGAATTTGTACTTCTACAGACTGGATTCATCCTTGAGTAATCGCCAGGTTCTTCAATTACTATTCTTAAGTTCTCTATTTACTTAATTTTGGTATTTATTTTAAGTTATTTATTGGATTCCCGTTTGCATCAAGTGCTCTAGTCTTTGCAAAACTAGAGTAGTAATCAATAGATTAGGCATGGTGCTTAGTCTTGCGATTACCTAGAATTGCACCCATCCCTACGGATAGTTGTGGTAGCCCCAGGTGGTGACAGCCCTGACGGCCGACGTAGTCCACCACGTTCAGGTTGGTGTTTGTAGGACCATAGTCAAAACTTCCTAGCCCCTTTCTCATCTTAGTCGAAGGCTAGTGTTTTGATGTCCCAAAATAAGTAAACTTATAGTAAGTTTGATTCCTAGATCAACTAGAGCAACTTTAGGAAATTCCTATCTCCCCACAAAAACACATATCTTTATCCTTGGATGACCTTGATCCTTAATTAGTACACTTCGCGTTCCCCATGGAAATTGATACCTTGGAATACTCCCTAGGTGAAAGCTACAATAGTATCCGTGCGCTTGCGGATTTATCTGTTTGCGTTAATAAATACCAACAATCTGTGTGGAGCAAGGGCTGAGCAGTGGTGATGAGCAGGAGCGGCGATGATGAACAGCAGCAATGAGGACAAGAAAAGCTATGTGTGTGGGGGGAAGGAGGGGGGCAGCGGTGGGGGGGGGGGAAGGGGGATGTTCGGATAGGGGTTGCTTGCTCTTTGTGTAACTTTTACGCCACATGGGAATCAAACTTTCATCAGTTCCGTGTGGGAGGGTTAAAACGCGGAATTGGAAATTCTGCAACTAAGCGGTGTTGAATGCACAGTACCATCACCGGCGGCTGGGTCCTATTACCACTCGGAGACCGTCGTATGATACGGTGATGAACACTAAGGCACATAATCTTAACGTTTGGCATTGAAACAAAGCAAAACTGTGCACTTAGAATACTAAGAAAAGCACAATTCCAGTACTCAAATTGAAAGGAAGCCAACTTGAGTTCAATGGTGAATAATAAGGCACATAGATTTGGGTCTGTTTGGTTGGTGACCAAAACTTGTCACGTCTAACCATTGGCAAACTGTGACTGCCAGAGAAAGTTTGGTGAGAAAAATTAAAGCCACACTTGTGGCAAAGTTTGGCAAGAAAATGAGTCTATGACATGTGGGATAGGGTGCTAAGAAAGTGTGGCATGCCGTAGTTGTGGCAGCAAACCAAACAAATGCCAAAAAAACTGTGACATAACTAACTTGTGGCATGGCACATTTTGGTCACGAATCAAACTGGTTACATTGAAAGAAAGCCAAACTGCGCACTTAGAAAACATAAGGAAATCACAATGCCAATACTCTCAGATTGAATGGAATCCAACTTGAGTTCCATACATTCATACCGATAAGTAGGACACTACCAAGCTAACAAGCATGCCGAAAGCTAAAATCGAGATACTAATTAGGCTGACACTATGCAAAAGTTAAAAGGCCTTTATATGTACATCATTGGTTGCATAATTAATCATTCTCCATGCAGATCCTAGTCTACCTCCATGGGATCATTATGAATCTCCATAAGATCCTGTAGATCATTGTCGACCTCCATGGGATCGTTGTCAATCTCCATGTCATCCCGAGCCTTGACCACTACAACCCTGACCACCAAAATTTGGGAAAGAAGAACGTGGGAACTTGAAGCTTTTAAGATTGCATCATCAAGGGATTGATCAGATGTGAGTCGACATCAGCTAGTTTTGATGCAGTGTCGGAATAGGCCATTTTATAGATGACGTTAGCAGACAACATCAACAGACTATATACAGATGGCGTCGAGGGAAAACATGTTGGACTCTACAAAAGGGAGAGGATTAGGGTCCAAGTTATCTTAAGTTAGGCATGTTTTCTTTTATTCCAAAGATTGTAATAAGTTGTATTTGAGTAGGATTCATGTTTAAGTTCCGGGTATAAATATTGGACCCCGACTATTGTAAGAGAAATCCAATCAATCAATACCAATTACTTTTTTTGGCTTTATGCCAACCCTTAGGAGTAGGAGTACTGTAGATCTCGACGAGTTCTTCAACAAGCAAGGCTGCATTGATTCGGTCGACCTTCAGCTTGTCTGTGAGTACCGTCATGGCTTATACTTTTGTTTGTAAGGCTGCATCAGTCTGGCCGACCTCTTATGAGCTTTAGTATAAGTTAGTTATCGATTCTTATCTAGTTCAAGCACGGCTGCCATTGGTTAAGCTCGACTTCTTGAATTAGATTAAGGTCAAGTTACCGGCTCTACCTAAGGGTGGCATCATTTGGGTAGATTCATTAAGTTATCGATCTTGCTGATGTTCTTATTGTCATTAGTTTCAGCAATATCAACCTACCCGGTCGAGATCGATCTAGATTGGCCTCACATCATTTTAGTCCATCGTTTATTTTGGGATATTCCGATAATTTTTACTCCAAATGACGGATTATGTTTTATCGACTGTTCTACTTCGATCTTGATCATGCATAGTACGCGGCCATGGCATGTCTGATCTTGTGTGGGTTTACTAGCTAGTTGAATCTAGTCTATAGCTCGCTATTATGGCTGTAATGATCCAATCGATCCCCACTGTTAGCACTTTAAATCAAAGGACGCTAGTTGGAAGATCTGCTTTTGGCCAGGCATGACCTTGGCTGTTTGCTATGCCTGCATCGACTAAATAGTTGATTGCCCGTACTTTTAACGCTTATAGTATCTTTTCATGATTCTGTTAAATGTGGATAGATCTGTTTACTTTAAAGGTTTAATTTGTTATCTTTATTATGGCTGGCATCGATTCGGTCGAACCCCATTGTCAAAGATAATAGGTTTGATTTGATGAGTTTATAAATATGTTCATATTAAATAGTCGATTGTTCACATGCTATAATCCTTTTTCTAGCTGAATCGGCTATTTTAGCCGATTCGCCTGTGCTTTCACAGATATGGCACGCCTTCATGAACCTATTGACATATAGTCGGTTTTATGGATTTTTTGGTTCTAGACTATCATCATCATCATAGCTGCATTGATCCGGTCAAACCTCACTGTTGACGGAAATAGATTAGATCCAGATAGTTCATAGATCTGTCTATATCAAACAGTCGATTGTTTGTGTGGCATATCCCTTTTTTACCGAATTCATTGGCTCTGCACCACGTATTGATTAAATCTAATTTAGCTAGTGATGTATCTTTAACGCATACATATTAATAGCTTAAGGGAAAGGTTCATTAAAACTAGGTGCATTGTTTTCATTACTATAAATCAATCATGACCCACGAGCGCTATAGTCTTAACAGTCGATTTCTTCCTGTATCGGCTATTTAGTCGATTTTTTGTCTGGCTGCTCCCGAAGCGGCACACTTGGAACTATCTGGGCAAAACCAGCAAGATCCACCCTAAATTACTGATAAACTTTCTCTCCTTGTCAATTGCAGGTCAAATTGACTGGCACGCCTTCAAGAATTCACAGGATCGACTGGTCCTGCGTTGAAGCCAAGTAGATCTCCGGATTGTTCTGGCTTGCTACATGTCCACTGGTGCGTCTACCATGTTTTCATGCTAACACGCATTCTGGCATGCTCGGTGGGACCCCACAATCATCATGGCAGCTCACAACAATAGGGACATTCTTATGGTGCCATATGAAGACTTACCTGATGAGGATAAGGACGTCATTAGCAAAGCTATAAAAGAGTTTCAGAACAAGTGTTTGTTGTCCTACACCAAGACACGTGACAACAAAGTTATTCAGAAATATCCACTATCGAGAGTTTTGATGCATGGGCAGTTAGATATAGACGAAGCTGATGATAGGCGTTTCTTCGTAGATGCTGTAAACAAATCTGTTCATGATGCCATGTTGAACCATAATATAGCTTTCTTGAACACATTCCACAATACCATAAAAGAGGTGTTTCATGGATATCTAGTTGATCCGGTTGGACCGACTTATTACAACATTCCACATCCATCAACTCAGGGGACTAATCAAGCCAGTACTAGACATCAAGAAGTAGCACTAGCAGGCAATGATGATGTCCAGGTAGTTCAGAGCTGATCTGAGCAAGTTCAAGGTATTGATACTAATCAAATACAGTATAATCATGGACCGTCGGTGCAACATGTGCAACAACCGACAGGGAAAGTTCAAAATCAAATGGTTAATTTTGGCACATCAGGCCAAATACCGCCGTTGGCTCAAAAAATAGCGCCATTAGTTCAAAGGATTCATAGAGATACATGTCCCAATATTTACAACCAGAGACTTCAAGAAGCAAATCAGCAAAGGACCCAATAGATGGAGATTCCACAAGGATATCATTATGGCACAGATTATAATACCCTTCATATGATTCCAAATCTAGGGTATCAAGGTACCCAAAATTTTAATCCATAGACGAGTCAACAATTGCAAAGAAATCCAAATTCAAATGCTGATGAAGAACCGAGATGATGAAGAATCAGTTCAGTTTGAAACCAAAAGGGCAGACCTTTTTGTACAAATGTCCATATCTAGAGTGGTATGATTTGGTTGCTCTTCCTACGAATTACAGGCTCTCAGAATTTGCTAAGTTCACTGGTCAAGATAGTACAAGTACAATAGAATTTGTCAGTCGGTATTTTACATAGTTGGGCGAAGCATCCATTGAAGAAGCTCATCGAGTTCGTTTCTTCTCCTTGTCCCTGTCAGGACCAGCTTTCACCTGGTTTTCATCGTTATCAGTTAATTCTATTGCCAATTGGACTGACCTGGAGAAGAAATTTCATACATATTTCTATACTGGGATAGGAGAAAAGAAAATCATAGATTTGATGACCATAAGGCAAAGAACTAGTGAATCGGGTGCTGAGTTTCTTCGGAGGTTCTGAGAAACCAGAAATTTGTGTTTCTCATTGAATCTAACTGATGATCAACTAGCTGCTTTGGCCATTCAAGGAGTATGCCAACATGGAGAGAGAAATTGCTTGTGCAAGAGTTTAACAATTTAGGTTAGTTGGCTCAACGGGTGGCAGCACTCAATAGCCAATTCCAGAATATGCGTAGAGATACTCGGTTCTAGAAAAATACTACAATTGCTGAAGCTTATAATCCATATTCAGTTAATGATGATGATGATGATGAAGAAGAGGAGATTGATGTGGCTAAATGGAATTGGGGTAAGAAGACAGTGATGGTACCAAATCCTTGGGGAAAAGGAGTTGAAGAGAGCTATGATTTCGACGTTACAAAATTAGACAAGCTCTTTGATTTCTTACTTGAGAAAGGACAGATCAAATTGCCCGCCAACTTGTTATGTTACCTCCTAATCAGTTGAAGAACAAGAAGTTCTGCAAATTTCATAACGCTACTTCTCATTCTACTAATAAGTGCAGAATTTTTTGGCAACATATACAGAGGGCTATTCAGCAAGGGAAGCTTAAATTTGATACACCTCGGAAGATGAAAGTTGATGATAATCCTTTCCCAAGAGATCAGAATATGGTTGATGCTAAGTTGCTCAAAGGAAAGACTAAAGTTCTAACATCAACTAGGGCCAAAGAAACTGGAACAGTTGATCTAGAGATGCAAATATTGGCTAATGAATATAGAGAAATTAAAAGGCATCGTGGCCAACAGAAGAGCCGATATGAGTAGGGAGAGACATCAATAAATAGGGCAATAAGGCCGCGTGTCACATCTCGAATTTTGTTGATTAAATGGCAATGGCAGAAGGAAAAGGATTATCAGCGTTGGTTAGAAGAGAAAGAATACCAGCGTCAACAAGAAGAGGAGAGTATGAAAGAAAACAAGTTGAATCACATTGGAATTGTCTTTTCTTCAGACATTGTTGGAATGAAGGTTTGAAATTGCCTACTAGAAATAATTGCTCAGAGTGCAATGTGCAATATTGGAAGTTTAGGCGATCTCAAGCTAACCGCCGGTCTATCCATGCTCAAAATAAGTATCAGCATAATAATATGGATCGGTGCTTAAAAAATAGAAGTGTTCATGATCGGCTCGAGAAGTGAGTTGTTGATCAAAACTGGGTTGGTTATGAAGAAGGTGATGAGGAAGAGTATGTTTGGCAGGAAGGGCAATGGTGTCTAGGAGGTTTGACAAGAAGTCATAAAAGAAGGGTACAATGCCTAAGGAATAGAGAGCTAGAACAGGCTCAGAAATCTGGTAAACCTCAAGTGTGGCATGCTTAACAAACAACCGATAGGGGTCAACCATCGGTTAATATTCAAATGGATTTTCTGTTGCCGTTAGAATTCAAAGCTCCAGCAGATCAAGAAGTCTATTTAGATTTTGATGAATCGGAATATGAGGAGATAGTTACCAAGTTGACAGTGATACAGCAAGCTATATTCGATAAGCCAGTCAAGCATTGGCACTTAAAAGCTTTATATGTAAAAGGTTTCGTTGATGGAAAGCCGATGAGCAAAATGTTGGTGGATGGAGGTGCTTCTGTTAATCTTATGCCTTATACTACTTTTCGCAAGCTTGGCAAGGGACTAGGAGATCTGATTGAGACTGACATGATGCTTAAAGATTTTGGAGGTAATGCATCCAAGACCAGGGGGCAATAAATGTTGAATTGACAATTAGAAGTAAGACTTTACTCACTACATTCTTTGTGATTGATGGAAAGGGTTCATACAGTTTACTCCTTGGTCGTGATTGAATTCATGCAAATTGTTGTGTACCATCGACTATGCATCAATGCTTGATTTAGTGGCATGGAGATGATGTTGAGCTGGTTCATGTTGATGATTCTGTGAGTATAGCAACAGCTGATCCAATGTACTGGGAACTGGAAGACTTCAAGTGTTTTTCTGGCAAACTATGGGAAGGAGGCTTCATTAAGATCAATGATGAACGCCAACAGCCGATCCAAGTAGTCAGCTCTGAGAGTTTGTTTTAATGGATAATCCAATAGATGGTATAGATGGCAAACTAGGACATGGCTTTAGGTCGGCCGATGAATTAGAGGAGATAGATATTGGCTCTGGAGATAGGCCTAGGCCGATGTATGTAAGTGCTAAGTTGGATCTTGAGTATAAGCAAGAGTTGATAGATTTATTAAAGGAATTGAAAGATTGTTTTGCTTGGGAATATTATGAGATGCCTGGTCTAGATCGATCAATTGTTGAACATCGGTTGCCAATCAAACCTGGATATCGGCCATTTAAACAAGCTCCGAGGAGATTTAACCCAAATGTTCTTGATGATATAAAAAAGGAGACTGAAAAATTACTAGAAGCAAAATTTATCTGACCGTGCTGATATGTAGAGTGGGTATTGAGTGTTGTTCCTATGAATAAGAAAAATGGGAAATTAAGAGTTTGCATTGATTTCAGAGATCTGAACAAGGCTACACCCATGGATGGTTATCCGATGCCGATAGCCGATATGTTGGTGGATGTAGCAGCCGGGCACAAGGTTATTAGTTTTATGGACGGCAATGCATGATATAATGAATTTTTATGGCTGAGGAAGACATAGCAAAAACAACTTTTAGGTGCCCTGGCGCAATCGGTTTATTTGAATGGGTTGTGATGACCTTTGGTTTGAAGAATGCCGGTGCAACTTATCAGAGGGCAATGAATTATATTTTTCCTTAAGTTGATCGGTAGGATTGTTGAAATCTACATTGATGATGTAATTGTAAAATCTAAGGGGTATAAGGAATATCTAGCTGATTTGCGGGAGACTTTAGAGTGCACAAGAAAACATGGTTTAAAGATGAATCCTAATAAATGTGCCTTTGGAGTATCGGTTGGACAATTTTTAGGTTTTATGGTTCATGAGAGAGGAATCGAAATTGGTCAAAAAAAGTATGAAAGCAATTGATGAGACAGTACCCCCGACTACTAAAACAGAGTTACAATCTTTGCTTGGTAAGATTAATTTTATTAGTAGGTTTATTTCAAATTTGTCAGAAAGGGTTCTGCCATTTTCTCCTTTGTTGAAGTTGAAAAATGATCAAGAATTTAAATGGGGTGGTGCACAACAAAAGACATTTGAGGAGATAAAAGAATATATGAAGTGTCCACATGTGCTGGTCCCTCCTCAATAGGGTAAGCCTTTTAAGCTGTACGTGTCGGCCGATAGCTAGACAATTGGATCGGCCTTAATGCAAGAGTTTGAAGGAAAAGAGCGAGTTGTTTTCTATTTAAGTAGAAGGCTTTTGGATCTAGGAACAAGATATTCTCCTATTGAAAAGTTATGCTTATGCTTATATTTCTCTTGCACTAAGTTGAGACATTACTTGTTATTGGCTGAATGTACAGTTGTTTCTAAAGCTGATGTGATCAAGCACATGTTGTCGATGCCGATATTAAATGGGAGAATGGGAAAGTGGATTCTTGCATTCTCGGAATTTGTCTTGAGGTACGAATCGGCTAAAGCAGTCAAGGGGCAAGTAATAGCCGATTTTGTCACTCAGCATCATAAGCCGAGTATTGGCTATATAGAGCTGATACCTTGGATGTTATTCTTTGATGGATCATCATGCAAGCAAGGTGGTGGCATTGGCATTGTTATTGTTTCACCTTGGAGGGGGGTAAGTTTTGAGTTTGCTTTTCCAACTAAACCAATGACTACCAACAATCAAGCAGAATATGAAGCTATTCTTAAGGGACTTCAACTTCTTCATGAAGTAAAAGCCGAGTCAATTGAAGTATTTGGCGATTCACAGTTAATTATTAATCAATTGATTGGCCTATATGAATGTAAAGATGATATTCTGAGGGGATACAATGATGAATGCCAGAGGTTACTCAAGGAGTTTCCTCATATTTCTATTCAGCATATTCCAAGAGCACAGAATCAAGAGACTAATCCGTTAGCTCAAAGTGCGTTAGGTTATCGAGTGTTTTAAGAGATCTTAAGTAGTGAAACCTTGACTAATGATTGGAGAGTTGAAATAGCCAATTACCTTAAGAATCCATCACAAAAGGTTACTAGGAAACTAAGGTATAAATTGACTAAGTATGTTTTGCTAGTTGCTTAAATGCTTAAATCAAGAAGAAGCTAAAGTATTGATGGGTGAAGTACATGAAGGGATATGTGGAGCTCATCAATCGGCTTATAAGATGAAATGGATTATTCACAGGACCAGATATTCTGGCCAACAATACTAGAAGATTGCTTTGAATATTATAAGGGGTGTCAGGATTGTCAATGTTTTGGTAATATTCAGAAATCGCCCGCACCAACTATGAATCCAATAATCAAACCATGGCCATTTCGAGGTTGGGGAATTGATTTAATTAGTCAGATCTTTCCACCTTCAAGTAAAGGGCATAAGTTTATATTGGTAGCAACAGATTACTTCACTAAGTGGGTTGAGCCAATTCCTTTGAAGACGGTAACCTCAAAGAATATGGTTGATTTTGTCAAGGAACATATTGTGCATCATTTTGGGATTCCTCAAACTATTACTACTGATCAGGGGACAATGTTCACATCAGAAGAGTTCAGACATTTTGCTGCCAGTATGGGAATTAAGTTATTAAATTCTTCTCCTTACTATGCTTAGGCTAATGGCCAGGCAGAGGCGCCAATCAAATAATGATTAAGCTGATCAAGAAAAGATCTAAGAGCAGCCAATGAAGTGGTATTCAACACTTAATGAGGCATTATGGGCATATAGGATGGCCTATCATGGATCGATTAAAGCGTCACCTTATGAACTTGTGTATGGTCATAATGCAGTCCTTCCTTGGGAGATTCAAACTGGATCGAGGCGTGTCACGTTGCAAAATAATTTGTCAGCCAAAGTTTACAAGAATCTTATGATAGATGACTTAGAAGACTTAAGTTGCCATCGGCTGCGTGCTCTTGAGAATATCGAAGCTAATAAGCTAAGGATTGCGAAGTATTACAATAAGAAGGTCAAGAGAAAACAATTTTCTGAAGGACACTTGGTCTGGAAGGTGAAATTGTCGATCAGGTCAAGAGATAGCAAGTACGGCAAATGGTCACCTAACTAGGAAGGACCTTATCGGATTAAATGTTGTGCGTCTAGCAATGCTTATATTTTGGAAATGCTAGGAGGAGAAGAGGAATTTGATAGAGTGATCAATGGAAAGTATCAAAAGAAATATTATCCTTGTGTTTGGACTAATACTTGATAGCCAGTTTGTTCAGTCATCGACTTTAATAGCTGATACCGGAAGGGTATCGCCTCCAGTTCAAAATATGGACCCGAAAGAGTAAAAGCCGATACAATATGTATCGCCTATAGAGCAAAAACAAACATAGAGACAATCATGATGTATACAAAGATATTACAGGAAATTCACTGAGAAACGATCATGGAAAATTAGAGATTTCATTCATTGATCAGTTTGTCCTAGGTACAAGATAATCGAACACCCTATTTATGACATCCTAAGCTGAGGTGATATCCACAATGGCCGCTGTAGCATCTTCGAAGTCCTCGATCAGGTCCTCATGCATATCGGGGTCATCGGCCATCGAGAAGCCTAGATCCATGGTGTGAAGATCATGCCCGGTCTAGACCTGTGCCACGGTGAACGCCGTGGAGGGCGATCTCCTGGACGCGCACTGGGATGTCGTGCAGGCGGTTATTGAGAAGAGGGCCCCGGGCATTGACGGTAGTCGTGGCCACATTCGCCGCCAGTTGGAGGAGGCTGGCAATCATAGAAACAAAGGTGGGATAATCAAGATCTTGAAGACAAAACTAAGAAAATAGAAAATTGTGGTGGATATCTCACCCATGATTCTAGCCTTGGCCTCGGCTAGCCTCGCTTTAGTGGAGTCAGCCCTATGTTCCGTGATAGTGAGAGCATCCTGCATCGCATTCAGATGAAGGTCCATTCACCCAAGATCACGGGTTGCATTCTCTTAGTGATGAAGACACTGGTGTGGTGGCACAGACTCGTTAAGGGCCTCTTCAGCAAACCTCTTGCCATTTTCCATATCTTCGAGCCTATTAGAAAGCATATCGCACCGAAGGCACAGAAAGTTTGGGACAAAGCAGGTTGTTTCTTGATCCACAACCATGGCCCATATATAGCCTAGGAGGTGAGAAGATAGGCTTCGTCAGGGTTACGGAATTGAAGTTAGTTATGGAAACGGATCAACACTCCAGAAATTTAGGGAATGGTTCATAGAAAAACAACAGATTCAAATTTATTGCTTCTCATAATTACAGATACCATAGGATTGATACAAAAGGTTTACATTAACCGAAGTTCGACCCACTAAGACTTCATTGGATTGAAGGGAGTCCAGATCCCCACTGGCCCGAAAGTCATCGTGGACCAAGTCATATTAGCCCACTGATAGAAATAGCATCAGGGGAGAAAGGAGACTGTCTGCTAAAGGGATGTCCATATAACCCACCAATTTCTCAGCATGAGCATTTGATAGAGTGAACAAGGGGAAGGTGTCCACACATTTGAACCCTTGCAAACACTAGAACAGCTCTGCACTGATGGTGAGAAGACTCAGGTGATATCATAAGAATTCTTTTAGCTGCAGCAGCTAATCCTCTTGCTCAACAAGGCGCTGAAATGGGCAACATAATCGCCTTATGCTCAAGAATTCTTCTAACCACTCAAGACCCTCATAGTAAGGGATTAGACCATGGAGGGTCTAACAAAGCCAAGGGCACTTGAGGAGGCAAGCAGAAGAGAAACATAACTGAGTTGTTGGGTTGCTCTCACCAGAGTCGGATAGGCATTTATAGTCGATCTAGAAGATTGAATCCAAACGTCCGTGAAGCAATAGTGCTCTCATGAAGCTTTGAAGTGTGGGCTCATAAGCAGGCAAGGACATTGGTGAAGATGACATATAGTAGGACCCAAATCAGGATTCTCTACTTGTGACTACCCATGACTACGGACCCATCAGGGGTACAGACGTGGTAATTTTGGAATAAAATTATTTTTATCCTAAAATTGGGGGGCATGTGTTTACACCAAAATTTGGGAAAGAAGAACACATGAACTTGAAGCTTCTAAGATTGCATCATTAAGGGATCGATCAGATGTGAGTCGATATCAGCTAGTTTTGATGCAGTGTTAGAATCGGCCATTTTATAGATGACGTCAGCAGACAACATCAACGGACTATGTACGGATGGCGTTGAGGGAAAACATGTTGGACTCTACAAAAGGGAGAGGATTAGGGTCCAAGTTATCTTAAGTTAGGAATGTTTTCTTTTATTCCAAAGATTGTAATAAGTCGTATTTGAGTAGGATTCATGTTTAAGTTCCAGGTATAAATATTGGACCCTGGCTATTGTAAGAGAAATCCAATCAATCAATACCAATTACTTTTTTTGGCTTTATGCCAACCCTTAGGAGTAGGAGTACTATAGATCTCGACGAGTTCTTTAACAAGCAGGGATGCATCGATCCGGTCGACCTCCGGCTTGTCTATGAGTACCGTCATGGCTTATACTTTTGTTTGTATGGTTGCATCGGTCTAGCCGACCTCTTATGAGCTTTCGTATAAGTTAGTTATCGGTCCATATCTAGTTCAAGCGCGTCTGCCATCGGTTAAGCTCGACTTCTCAAATTAGATTAAGGTCAAGTTACCGGCTCTACCTAAGGGTGTCATCCTTCGGGTAGATTCATTAAGTTATTGATCTTGTTGATGTTCTTATTGTCATTACTTTCAGCAATATCAACATGCCCGATTGAGATCGATCTAGATCGGCCTCACATCCTGTTAGTCCATCATTTATTTTGCTATATTACAATATTTTTTACTCCAAACGATGGATTATGTTTTATTGGCCGTTCTACTTCGATCTTGATCATGCATAGTACGCGGCCAAGGCATGTTTGATCTTGAGTGGGTTTACTATCTAGTTGAATCTGGTCTATAGCTCGCTATTATGGCTGTAACGATTCGGATGATCCCCACTGTTAGCACTTTAAATTAGAGTATGCTAATTGGTAGATCTGCTTTCAGCTAGGCATGACCTTGGTTGTTTGCTATGCCTGCATCGACTAAATAGTTGATTGCCCGTACTTTAACGCTTATAGTATGTTTTCATGATTCTATTAAACGTCAATAGATCTGTTTACTTTAAAGATTTAATTTGTTATCTTTATTATGGCTGTCATCGATCCGGTTGAACCCCACTGTTAAACATAATAGGTTAGATTTGATGAGTTTATAAATCTATTCATATTAAATAGTCGATTGTTCACATGCTATAATCCTTTTTCTACCTGAATCGGCTATTTTAGCCGATTCGCTTGTGCTTTCACAGATATGGCACGCTTTCATGAACCTATTGAGATATAGTCAGATTTATGGATTTTTCGGTTCTAGACTATCATCATCATCATAGCTGCATTGATTCGGTCAAACCTCACCGTTGATGGTAATAGATTAGATCCAGACAGTTCATAGATCTGTCTATGTCAAACAGTCGATTGTTTGTGTGGCATATCCCTTTTTTACCAAATTCATTGGCTCTACACCACGTATTAATCTAATTTAGCTAGTGATGTATATTTGACGCATACATATTAATAGCTTAAGGGAAATGTTCGTTAAAACTGGGTGCATTATATTTGTTACTATAAATCAATGATGACCCGCGAGCGCTACAGTCCTTAATAGTCGATTTCTTCTTGTATCGGCTATTTAGTCGATTTTCCCGTCTGGCTGCTCCCAAAGCGGCACACTTGGAACTGTCTGGGCAAAACCGGCATGTTCCACCCTAAATTACTGATTAACTTTCTCTCCATGTTAATTGCTGGTCAAATTGACTGGCACGTCTTTGGGATTCACATGATTAACTGGTCCTGTGGTTGCAGCCAAGCAGATCTCCAGATTGTTCTGGCTTGCTGCTTGTCCACCATCGCGTCTACCACATTTTCGTGCCAACAGAAGCATATTTCTTTCTCAAAGTTTCAGAATCTTCCATCATCTTCGTTGGAGCCCTGGCCATTTCTTCATTCAATGGCATAATCTCTTCCTCCTCTTGTAGATGTTCTTCATTTATTTGTTGTAACATTGGCCTCCGCCTTCAGCTCCCAAATCTTGTTATGTAAATCTAAAATCAAAGTCCTTAGAAAATTTTCATATGGGGGATCATTCCACTTAAACAACCCGCAATCTAAGTCGGGCTACGAAAAAACCAAATTACCATAAGTACAACGGGATATCAGCATTTGCATTGCGAAAATAGAATGAACATGAAAGAAATTGAGTTACATTATTTGCCCTGCAGCATCTATGGTACCGATGTCCTAGGTTTCCATCACTCCACGAAATCCACCGAGGCATCTTCAAGCCGCAGCAACACAAAAGTGGTGGCTGGTATGCGTAGGTGTGGTTCTTGACACGTTACGGGATGGGCGGCCCTCTCCCGTTGTAGCCTCCTCCGCTGGAAGCCGGTGTTCTTCTAGCGATGGCTCCCTGGGATGGTGTCGACCACTGGGAGGAGTTGGAGCTAGATGCAACCATAGAGCAATTAGGGTTCAAAGTGTTGCACACTCTGAGTGAAGAGGTCAGCCCAGGTCTTTTGTCTACGCTTTTGCCTCCCACCAAGGCGCCAAAACCTCCTTCAAAACCCTCGCACTCCCGCCAAGATGAAATGTTCTGTCCCCCCGGTTCAGTGTACTATCCGCCTATAGAAGAAGGCCTATTTTGGATCCTCTGTGCTTACATAGAGGTGTACACGTGGACCACAATCATGACCAACTGATTCAATTAACAGTTCAACCGAAGTAATAGTTCAACGATTATGTAGTACGCATACATACTAATCCAGAGGTTTCATCAGTACATATAAACTTCATTAACATAAAAGTTTCACAAATTATAAGACTTAATGTCGGATGGGTAGGCAGTTGCTAAGTTACTCAATTGGATGATGCGGTCCCGAAAGCTAGAGGTAGTGAACCATAGCGAAGATGATAGCATCTCTGTCCATGAACACATTTGTATCTATAAAGTATGTCTACTTCCTGTCTAGTCCTGCAAAGCACAAAAATCTCTCCATAAACAGGGTCTTGAACGATTCTTGTCAAATTTTGTGGTCCGAGAAGGTGATGAACAATGGCTTCAACAATCAACGGTCGATCCGGGTGAATGCTCCAACCCCAAGTAGCAAACAACATCATCTGGGGTCTTGGTGCCACTCCTAGCCACCAAAACACAAGATTGCTCACATTGAAATGACTTTTTCCAAAGTAAGACATCTGTTGCAATGAAGAAATTCCTAATATGAACAAAACTGATACCGAACCCAAATCCAATTGGAACCAAATGCAAATAGGGGGGTGACCGAATCCATCTAACCTTCATAGGGCATTGTCGACGACGACAATACAAGGTGCCATGACCAGCACAGTAGCACCACGTTAGGCTCTGTCGCAACGTGGCCACAAGACCATGACGATGGCCATGCCTGGACAAACACCAAAAGACCGCGTAGCTTGCAAGCCAAGTTAGTTAGGACCTCCCTCAGGATCGCGACCCTTTGGTCAGGGGAACCTCCTCTTTGTATCAAGCCCTAGCCCAAACTTTATATAAGGGCAGCTAGGGCACCAACCTTGGGGGATGGACACATTCTTCATCCTCTACCATTCCATCCATAGCAGTAGGGATCCTGAAGCTTCTCTTTGGGCTGCCCCTCATCTAGCATAGGTTCTACCACCTCTTTCACCATTCTTGCACCCCCATTGTAAGAACTTCAGAGCATTCAAGTGAGGAACATGCCATCGATCTTCTCTAAGACTAGACGTAGGGCTCCGGCCTGAACTAGTATAAATCCTTGTGTCTATTGGATGCTAACATCATCTTCCTAGAGCAGCGTGGCAATCATATAAATTTACTAGTCCAGTTTATGAAACACCGATAGTTTGTGTGCTAGGTAGGGGACAGTCACACACTCTCGTTTGATTGAGGAAGGAAGCGATGGCTCCTTGCACCATCGGTGGACTCGCTGGTGGAATGGCCCATGGTGGTCACATCCACCGTGAAACCTATAGGTTCATTGGCGCTAACAGGCTAGCGCCCGCGTCTGCCTTCAGCCGTAGTCCAGACTTCCACCTTGCAAATCTAGGTGCCATGGCTCACGGTGGACACACTCCCAGAACTACACATGGGGGCTACATCCCAGAGTACACCTACCTAGAGGGGCCAGTACCCTCGCTCGTCGCAGGCCATGGCCAAGTTTCTCCTTCGAGAAACCAAAGGACCACGGCTCATGGTGAACTCGCTCGAGGAATGGCCTCGACCGGCCATATCCTTCTAGGGAACCACACGGGTAACCACACCAAAGGGCCGGCACCCTCTTCTGGCCTTGGCCACGGCGTAGACCTCCACCTCGAGAATCTGGGTCCTGTGGCCTATGGTGGGCGCACTCTTGGAACTGCCCACAAGGGCTGCATCCTAGAGTTTACATATGTAGGGGGCCGGGGCCCTCTCTCCTCACTGGCCAACCATGGCTCATGGCTCATGGTGATCTCACCCAAGGAATGGCCCGTGGTGGCTGCATCCTTCTCAAGAACCACGAGATCGTCCGAACTGATGGGGCAACGCCTGTCTTCCGCTCATACCTTGTCTAGGTCCATCGCATGGCAAAGCTAGACCTAGCAGTAGAAACATGCCTTGAACAGCGTCTTCGCTATTAGAACACAGTGAGTCAGAGTGTGCACGAACGACAAAACCACCCACCACCACGCAGCATCGTCGTTAGAAATCAAGCCACCAACCGGCATCACACCACGCGGGGTCAAGCCCGGAACCAGGATCTGATCATGCGTGGTGAACCAGCCACATGACACACTTTGGAGGACAGCCATCCTTCACTTGGAGGCACATGCATTCGAGGAAGTGGGCTCCCCGAGCGCACCGCGTGCCACGATGAGTGGATCAAACTGTGTCGTGCTCAAAGCTAGCTTCCATAGCGACAGGTCGCGATGATCCCTCGCCAGAAGCGGCAACTTTACTCGAAAGCGGAGGCATGGCGACAGCGATGCCATCGAACCAAGAAGAGTTAAGCACCAGAACACGCGAGCTCCCTAGGCTAAGAGCCCCTGCATGTTGGGAGCAAAGAAGCCACCCTCAGGGGCATGCAGGCTCCTCAAGGGCATCGAGTCAGCAAGGATCAACCCAAGGCATCCTAAGATGTCGATCCACGCCAGCTATGACCGTCCCAAGTGGCGAAGAAGTGTCTCCATCAGCTCATGGCCCAGGGACTATGTGACAGAACCGCCTAATTTATACAAGATCAAGTACAACTGTCCCCGCTAACACGTTAACACGTGCATACTTTCACTTGTATAAACCTGATAGTCCGCCGAGTGTCACGAAGGACCTCGGTAAATCAACATCACATACACAGAGTTGCAGCGGAAATAATATTACAAATGGGTTCACAAATAATAGTACAAGTTTGGGGTTTCAAAACCGATTAGTGAAAACAACATAGCTTTCAAATGATTACATTAATATAAGTTCCAAATACATTACTAGCATAAGTGACATCCTCTGAATAAATTAGATAGATGAGAATAAATATAGAGTCACCGAGCCCACCGGCGGTTAGCCACCATCTTCAGCAAGCTGAGAACTTCACCTACAACATGGTGGGATAAACCCTGAGTACTCGAATATACTCAGCTAGACTTACCCATCATAAACTAGAAATAAAGTGACACCAAGGAGTATGCAAGGCTTTATAAATAGAGGTATCTTGACAACATTTTGCATGAAAAGCGATTAACTCAGTTATACAGTTGTACTTTGGTCATCAAGTTAATTATATTTATTCATCTCTAGATTAGCAACTATCATGTGCCAAACATGTGGTATATCATTTAATAGCATACAATAGTAACCATAACAGGTGTAGTAATTCCATGTTTATCCGAACCATCACATTCCATAATACAATGACTACGATGTTGGAGCTAGCCAAGTTTCTCACTATCCGGGAGAGACGGCGATTCAAATCGATTTCAACCAGCTGGGAATTTATTCCTAACACAAACCTATACATACCTGCGCCAAGGTAGTCTTAGGTCACCTTTGGTACAACTCAGGTCCACATTTCGCTGGTTCGCCCAACGCCACACAATCAGGGACTAACAGTAGCCAAGTCGCTCAAGCCATGCCTGCCCACAGTCCCAGACCAGGTCGCTCAGGTCATGCTTGCCCACGGTCTATTGATCCGCTCCCCGCACATCCTTACTTCCATCCAGAGTGTGCACTTTGACAGAGCAGGGCCCGGCCTGAGTTGAGTTACTCGGCTTCGCGATCAGAACAAGTTATCCGGCCAGCTAAGTGAGAGGCATGAGTTCAATCTTGTCAAAAGTTCCAACAACGGTACGGTCCTTAACCGACACAGACGGGGATAGATCCACACCCAAGACCTACATATCTTGTTGCTTCTCTATCGACATCCTGCCCGGTCTCCATTCATTATTAACACATGGTTATTTCCATGATAGCAAATATAGCCAATTGTACTTTGGTATCCACCTATATCTCACAGGTGACAGGAAATCACCCGACTTCTACCAGTCTAAGCATGGCTAAGCATATATTCGATCCTGGACCTACACAGGGTTAAAGGTATATTTCTATACAAGGAAAGTATATGCATCAAGTGTGATGAGGACATCATTGGCTCAAATATGACCATGCCAACCACTTCTATACCAAAGGTGCAACCATTCTATATGAGGCTTATCATTGATGCATTTGATGAATTGGTGCTCCACCATAAAATGTGTTCATTCTCATTTTCAGAATTACTTACATGGATCAAGGGAAGGTTTGATTGCATATGGAAAGCATGGAAGGTTAATGAAGTTGATTGGGGACCAAATCCAAGTATTCCTAACATCCTCCGCTAGGCCACCACGTCACTTTGGTTCCAAGGACAGAAAGAGTCCAAGTCCAACACGTTTTGGAAGTTGAATTCGGACTGCAAAATAGTCCCAAATTGACACGGTCGCCACGACTTCATACGGACTCCGATTGGGACATTCTAGCACTTTTTGGAAATCTTATCAAGTCTATTTTCCAACGGATCTGGACTCATGGCTATATCTTATCCGATGCTTCCGCAGTCATCATTTCAACGCCGGGACCTTTTCTGCCTTTGGTGCTGCGTCACCCTATTTTGGGCCGATGGCCCATGTATCAAGTTGGGTCCATTAGGGACGCGTCCTAGGGTTGGAGAACGACCCCAACACCCCCTTAGTCGTTCCCCTAGGTATTAATAAGGATTAGAGCCGCCACAAACAGATTGGGTTTTGTTTTCTTGAAAGTTTAGCCATTGCTACTTCCTTGTAGACGCGTGTGTTGACTAGACCATCCGTTCTACTTGATTCAGAACCCCAACTTTGTGAGTTCAGATTGTTTTTTCATCTCCATATTTGCAATTGAGTTGCTTGTTCTACTTGTTCTTGCTTGTTCCTCGATTGCTTGCAGGAATTACCCTAGTGGTTTGGTTGATCGTGCTCCACAAGATCACGACGGCCGTTGGAGGTGGTGTATCGGTTGCTAAGGCGTAGCTTGGAAGGCTGTAGTCGGGCCGTGAACGTCATCTCCATCCCTAAATCGAGTTATCCACCTTCTCTCATCGAAAGATCAGGATTCAACCCTAGCGGGTGCATATCAATGTGGTTCCAATAAACTCTTATAACCTAATGCATCAATCATAAAGAACTCAAGTAGTATTTTGTAAAACATGGGAGACTTAGAATACTCCGTGGCTTGCCTATGATCCAAGACTAGGTCAGTGTTTGTTAGACGACACTCGCTTGGTGAGCACCTCCTGTTCAGGCATGTACTCCATGGGTCCTTCTGTCTTCGGGATAGGTCCACCATACACCGTCTTCGGGTTCGGCTCCACATCCCGACCTTCACGTGGTTCATCTAGCATACCTAGATGAGATGCAAGATGCAAGTGCATGAATATGAAAAATGGTAATATGAGATGCATCATATAATAGCATTCAAGGCAACCATAAGGTCATGCAAGACATAGGCACCTAGAGTTATTTAACTAAACATCACACAACATATTATAAAGGGATAGCAAGCATAGGCATGGCACATAAGTGAACTTGAGTTCAGATATTACACACATGCATCGATCAAGAACTAACCAACATGTTTAGCCAAAACAAGAGCAAGCTATAGCAATCACCTAGCACATGTATAGAAATCTGGACAGCAGCACAACAATTACTTGTTTTATCCATAACTGGAGATATAAGCATCCAACAAGGGTGACCCTAGACTTTCTAGAAAGCTAATGAAATTGTCTACAACATTATTATTATCACCAAAAGCTTATTCCAAAATTAACCAGGTCAAACATGCCAATGTTTCAGATCTGCGCAGAACTAAGACAGAAAAGTAGTAGTAGTTTCAAAAAGGCATAACTGGAGTTACAGACAAAAAAAAGAATGAACCTTAACTTTCTAGAAATCTTATTAAATTATCTAAAACATGTTTATTATCATCACAAGGTGATTCCATAACTAACAAGGTCAATCACCTCTGTCCAGACTTGGATAGATTCTACCATGCAACTTCACAAGCTTATAATTGGACATTTAAACTACCAGAAGGAGTGATATTTAACAATTTATAAAGCTAATGAAAAGCACTACACTTATTCTATTATCTCCAAGACATGATTCAAAGCTTAGCTAAGTCAAACAACACAATAATTCAGATCTATATAGAGAGCTTGCAAAATCTGACAATGAACTTATAAATCTATAGCTCCTAAATTATCAGGCCTATGGTCATGAAAATTTATCACAAGATAGATTATGAAATTAGCTAAAACTTTGGTATTCACTACAACCCCAGAAAACATCATTTACACCACGAAAATAATTGCACAAGCAAAACTGCACATGCAGCCCAAACAACAGTGGTACATAAAACTGATAGGAACTTCAGAGAAGCATAATTGGAGTTCTAGACATTCAACAAACATGAAGCATAAGTTTATGAAAATCTTATGAAGTTACCTACAACTTTCTAATTATCATCTTAAGATGATTCTACAGCTAACAAGGTCAATTAATCCAATCAATGCATCTATATCCAAAACATGGACAGAATATCTGACATGCCACTTTAAACAGCTATAACTAGAGTTCTACATGTACAATAAATGTGGTTCTAGACTTTTTAGAAATATTAGAAAATTCTAAACAACTTTGTTATAAACACCTAGAACTAATTATGCTATTAACAAGTCCACACATTACCAACAAGTCAACCCTATCTGGGTTTGGGCAGAAACAGCCACAGAGATGTAAGCAACTATAACTAAAAATCTACTTAACAAAAAATTATGCTATTTAGCTTTCTGAAAAGATTAATAAAAGTAATACAACTCATGTATTGTCATTAAGTCATGATTCATAACTTAACTAAGCCAATTAATTCAAACATGCAGGTCCATTTAGACAAGGAGCAAAGCAACACAGGGCAGTTGTTATTTTTATAGCTCTTAAACTATCAATCCTAAACTCCTGAAATTTTTACCAGACAACAACCATCACCTGAGTACCACTCCATAAAACTTTCACATTTATCTGAGCTCCACAACTGCAGTTATGAAAAAGACAAGACACAACTAGTATTAAAACCTAACTGCATGAATTTATTTTTACAAAAAAATATTTAAACTAAAACATACGATATTATAGATCAACTGCATAGATAATTTCACGAGTATTCCAAAAAGTCCTCATTTACTATTTTACAATTTTTCTACTAATTACTACGAATTTTCAAAGTTGATCATTCAAATCTGTAAAAACCAAAGAAAAGGGATGTAAATCTTGCATCGGGGACCCTGCAGTAAACACAAATTAAACTCCAGCGAAGAGGTCCTCATGAGCACTATTCAAACGAGTCACAAATTCGCATTTAGACCCCTCCCTTTTCCCTTATTCAAGCTTGAGGTCCCTCTCTTCATCCAACGAACAGAGAGTAGGGGAGGTCGGAATCCGGCCAGAGGAGGGCCGGCGACGATGGAGAAGGGCAGCGCGAGCACCAGCGGGCCCATGAGCATCTAGGGGACCGCTCGGCTTGGCCCAAGGTGGCCCTAGGTGGCTTGGCCACCTACGAGCGAGCGGCCGCGGCGGCACAGCATGTCGGCGGTGGCCCGAGGGCGGCAGCAGCTGTCTTCCTCAGGCGAAAAGGAGCGGCGCACGCTGGAGAAGACACCACAATGCATGGGAGAGACAGAGGGGGCTCCAAGGATGAGCGAGGGGCGGTGGCCATGGAGCTCGGTGGCAGCGTCCATGGCGGGAGAGCTCTGGCGTGCATGCGTAGCACCGAGAGCGAGAGAGAGCGCATATGGAGGGTAGAGGAAGGGAGGGCGAGCGCGCTGTGGTTCGGTGCCTACTTTAGGAGGGCGCAGGGGTGCAATAGGGAGGCAGGCGCACATGTTGGCCATGGTGGGGTGTGAGCGCGCGCATGGTCGCCATGCAGGCAAACCGTCGAGCACGTGCATCAGCGTGGGCATAGTGGAACATGCTTTGGGCCAGATCTGGGCCGAATTAGACATTGGGCCCAAAATGAAGTTTGATCTACACGGACTGCTCTACAATCTTCATTTAGGGACCATAGTCATTTGAGTTCTGCATTCCCAGGTAATTAAGCTCTAAGATGGCATTGTCAACGCATTGATGGCGACTAACAAACTCCAAAATTGTAGGTTAAAACAAGGTCAAACGAGTGCCATCTTTTTGCACACTCTTCTCTACAATGTATATTCCAACTTCTATCTTTGGACCAAATCAAGTTGATTAACAAAATCACGAGAATGCGAGATGCCAAGGTCGACGACGATGAATTCCAGACTTAGCAAAAATTTAGGTACTAAAAACAGCTGCAAACTCAAAGTTTGAGCCTCGGTTTGACTTAGTTCCAAGTTGAACAGGCTCTTGGTCCAAAAAACAAAGTTTGTTCTACTCCACTCAAACTTCAACTTTTATTTAAGGTCAAACTTCATATCTGGTACATGAACCAATTCTTCATCTTGGTCAATGTAGCATCTCGTTAACCCTGGAATTAGGGTTTTCGACCAATTGAGGCCTTTTCTTGACATGTGCTCAACACGAACCCTTCATGACTTTTGTTGTAGAGCTCAATTAGACTCATTTGGGCAAGGTAGAAAGGTTTGGTTGACGACCTATAATTCCATTCACTTAATAAAGCAATCCAAGAAAGATTATAACTTATCATTTCATGTGACTTCTTGATTCCAAACTTCATGAAACTTTTCCACTGGTCTAGATGGATGCATATTGATGTAATGTACATGGAATGAGCATGTTTAACCTTACTCTTACATAATCTTAACAAGGGTCCACATGTAATAAGGGTGTGTTGTCCAAGTTTAAGTTGGAGCTCACTCTTATAGATTTGATCTTGACACCTTCATCACCACTTAACATGTCCTGTTTGAGTTCAAACCCATTGCTTAACTGGTGACAAACACCTGGGGTGTTATAGACTATGACAACTCCATTGCAAGCAAACACTTGGGGGCTCACGACGCCACGAGCAACAACCTCGCCGTGAGCCAGCGCTTGGGGACTCAAAGTGCCCCGAGCTACGATGATCAGCCATCAGTAGCTTCCCATACATTGGTTGGTCGCATCTATTTTGACCTTAGCCTCACCTCCTAAGCACGTCCACATACACATATAAGCTCACCAATAGTCGTAGAAGCTTAAGGCCGACCCACAGAGCAAACCAGATAACATGATGCCCACATAGTATGTCCTAGTAGCACGCCACTCCTGAGTGACTTGATCTGGTTTATGCTCGCAGCCGGACACAGCTCACTCATGGGGGCTACACTCATGGACATACAAACACATGACCCACGGCGCAGCACCATTTGCCATCGTCCCAGCGACTGAGCCGGCCGTTCACTCTCTTTTCACATTGAGCCGGATCTGCGACCTACCTTTGACATCACGCCGCTCCAACAGACTGTGTACCCTCCAAGCCCCGTGGACCGGTGCTCGGGCTAAAATATGCACCCATGAGCATGGGACCAAAGGGGACAAAGCACATTCCAACTTAAACAAAAAGACGAGCAATGGGGCAATCTAACGGCAAAAGAACACGCCGATCACCTGACCATCAAGCAAAACCAAACTTGTTCATAACAAACTGTCTGTCCTTAGAGCCCTAGATGTCCATGACAAAATCCTTCACCTCAGAAGATTGGATCTAGCAGTGAACGCTCGTAGCCGACACTCTGCTCGCAAAGGCCTCCGCTCCCGAAGCAGCAGCACTTTCAATAGCGCAGATGTCGCCCTCGAATCTCTCTGGAGCGCGCCATCGCCCGATGACTTCGAAATCAACACCGCTGTAGTGTGACCCGACTGACACCAAGGTGGCATGAGAACCATGACGAGCACCCTCAAAAATCAGGGAATCCACATGGAGACGAGCCTCGTCAAGACAAAGAGATAGTTGGGCACTTCCCTGGCTGGTGCCAAGCACAACATCACAAAGAGCTCATCTAGAGGCAGTCAGCGTAGCTAGCTGGTTGTCCACCTCCAGCATCCTTCAGTTCACAGTCACCTTCTCCTCCTGATCTGAGAGCGCCCTCATGGGCAATCCTAAGAAAAGAACATCAGTTCATAGCGTGATGCTATAAGTGGAGCGCAACTTCTGACACTCAACTTTGAGGCGCCGACGCCCCTGCTCAGCCATTTCTAGAGTAGCACCAGCTGAGGTGAGCTTGGTCTCCTGGATAGCCATCAGGTCCTTAAGGCTGGCCACCTAAGACGTTAGAGCCTCAATTTGGGACTGAGCATGTGCCTCCCGGTGGACCAACTCCTCCCTCAACTCCTAGGAGGCCCCTAGCTCCTCATGCAAGTGTTGCACCTCGGCCTCCATCGCAGCTAGACGGCCATGGTTGGCAGCACTTCCCGCCGATGCCTGATAGGCCAGGCGCAAGAACTAAGATTTCTCCACCAAAATCTTCATCAGCCCCTATGGAAAAGAAGAATGATCAGACGATCATGGCAAGAGCAAAATGAGCACGGTAGGGGTGGACGGCTGAAAACTCACCTACGCCTGAGCCTCCACATGGTCGATCATTTGACGTCAAGCCTCTTCGCCTAGCCTAGTGATCATGGTGGCCGCGATGCCCATCTCAGCTAAGGTTGCCTGAACTCTTTTGCGGCTCTAAGAGGCGATCTCCTTCATGGCCCGCTTGGCCGCATCATCCACCATGAATAGCGCCTCACTTGAGCTTGTCGAATGAGGCCACGAGAAGAGATCCCCACCCAGGAATAGCTCATCCTCGAGAGGTGAGCGCAAGGCAACAACAGAGGGCCTCTGGGCTGCAAGTTCTGGTAGGGGCCCCCTGCATCACAAAGATTAACCACGCTCAAGTGGCCAAATAGTGGCGATAGACACTACAAGGGAAGTTCAAAAGAGCGGCATACCTGGTGGAGCATTCCACAAGAGGTAGGATGAGCTACCCCTCCCCCATGCGCATGTACCCCAGCAGAAGGGGTCACGATGTGAGGCGCCTCCACCGATGTTACCGGGCCAAAAGCCGGCAAGGCATCCCCGATGGCGTCGGCAGCACTAACCTCCCCCGCGCCGTGATCCCAAGTGGCCTCGGCATCCCCAGGCCCTGACGATCCCACATGAAAAGCTGGGGATGTGGGAGGCCTGGCCACCGTATTGGCGAGGAAGCGCTGGAGGAGGTCTGGGTCCTCCCCCATGTGAATCTCCAGGGAAGGATGGTACTCTGCTGCTTCCACGGCGAGAGCCTCGAACCCCAGTAGGAAGGGGGCGATGGGAGCCACATGCGAAGTGCCCTGGCCATCATCGGTGGTGGCATAGGGACGCTTTGGGTTTGGACCCCTCAGTGGCAATGAAGCTGCCCGCTTCCGGACAAAACTCTCCTCGGCCCCAGCGCTCGCCAGGCCATCGGCTCCGCTCGATCCGGCACCGCTGCTAGACCCGAGCAAGGCATTAGGGACACTCCAAAGGGCCGATAGATCCTTATCATCTTCCTTGGAGTCATCATCATCATCATCATCCTCTTCCTCATCGGCATCCGATGATGAAGCCCCACGCTGGCGATCCATTTGCTTCCATGCCTTCTCCTACCTGAGGCGCTTCCGCTTATCGGTGGCCGCCTTCTCTTGGGTGGCGCGCTCGGTGCCTCTAGGATAGGAGAGGTGGAAGCAGGAACTGAATGAAGGCATAGGCTGTAGAAATGGCGTTTAATCAGCTAATAACTTCCGAACGACGAAAGGAAAACAAACTAGGGAGGCTTACCAGATTAGGCCGATAGGTCCCTAAAAATGCCTCCACAGCGCATTCGGCGGCGATAACGGTCCCAGAGGAGACAAATCCCCCAACCCACTTTGCGACCTCGGTGGCATCGAGTGCCTCTGAGGACTCATGGGTCGGGTCTTTGACCCCCAAATAGCCACACAGTAGGGTCGCCCAATGCTTCAGGAGTAGGACTCACTGCTCGATCATGGTCCATAGGACCGTGACGCCATCCAACCCAGCCGATACTCAGCCTACAAGGATCTCTAAGATCTCCACCACCTTCGACAACCACTTCTTGCCACACCCCCAACCCCATGAGTCCAACCTCTCCAGAGTAGCGCCAGAGAAAGGGGGGAGGGGGGCAGCGGCATCGTCGTGTATGTAGAACCAATGATTGTGTTAGCTGAAGTTCAAAGTCTTCAGCGATAGGCACGGATAGCTGTGAGAGACTCCCTGACATGTTTGAAGATTCATCCCACCCATGGGAGCAAGCACGCTGCCATCCGAGCCATGCGCCTTGCGGGTCTTCACCTCAAAAACCTTCTAGAACAGATCTTTGTTAGGGGCGATCCCCAAGAAGGCCTCGCACACGACGATGAAGCCCACCAGCTACAACACCGCATTGGGAGGAATATGATGCAGCTAAACTCCATGCTCATGGAGGAAACCATGGAGGAAGTCAAATGCCAGGATCCTAAACCCGCACTTGTGGAAGTCGGTGAACGACACCACCTAACCAGGCTACGGATGAAGTGTCGCCTTGCCATCGAGGGCCCTCCATCCGGCAACTTCCTTTGGCGGAAGAAGACCCTTTGCCATGAGGCACTGCAGCTTCACCTCCATTACCAATGAAGGAATGCACTCCCCCATCTCGTGTTGTAGGTGGAAGAAGGAGCGGAGACGATGGAGCAAACAAGCGACGATGGCGACGTACGCGATCTAGAGGTAAACCGCATGAACTCGACCCTTTCCCTTCTATGTTTCCTTCAAAGATTATAGGAACGGCAGTGAGAGGCGAGAACTAGGTAAGGGGTCAGCTCGGATAAAGGGGGCTATTTATGTGGCGGCGATTAGGGAAGCGATCCGCCATAATATGGGCTCCACAAACCCTCGGAAACTAAGCCGGTGTGCCATAACGTGCAACAATACCATTAAGACACGAAGGATCCGAGGAGGTCAACCTCCCCTAGGATCCGCGCATAGAGCGACCATCAGTCACCGTGACCGCACATCGCATGCATGATCACACGACTAGCGAGCACCGAAAAGTCACGACCCCGGTGAAAGAGGCTCAAGAGCCCCATGCCCGTGCGCCGAGCAGCTGGGTCATGACCATGACTCGACGTCGTAATTAGGAAATCCACCCCTAGGATGGCCCTTAGAAGGGCTCGAGGCCATGAAAGGGATAGGGGTAGGAAGGAGATGGGCCCCCGTGGCTCTAATCGGTGGTGCGGAGCCACACGGCCATCCCTCCATGTGTTCGAGTCATCTACTTCAAAGTCTCCAGGGTTGACCCCCTCTAGGGGGGAGGCATCTTGCCCTTTGGCCGCTACGGAGGTGGTTGGGGACTGACGGGATTGACGACCAATGATTTATGGGACATCTTGCGTGAGGCACAGCCAAACTCCACATCGATTGGGGAGGATATCGGGTCTCTCTCGAATTACCCATCGACCCCGATGAGGTGCACCACTTTGACCACATGGTTACGGTGGACATGCCTCTCCCTATGTGGGCGAAACTAAAAACCTACCCATAACAAGGCACCATGACCCCTTCGGTCATAAAGAGCATCAGGGAGCAAAGAGGTGGGCGTCGGCGCCCTAAATCCTCGATTCTCAGTGGATAGCAACGCATCCTATGAGAGCCACAACCCTGGCAGCGCTGAAATGAGACGATGACCTTTGGTCAAGGGTGACGCCTCTAAAATTTTGGCACAAAGCTCATAAAATACGAAAACAAGAGATAATCCTGGGTCAAAGCCTTGGAAATTATAAATCACCCTAGCTGAGCACTGCGGCACTTCTCAAACAAACCCTTCTCTAACCTCTCACGACACGAGAGCGGCCAGCGCCACAAGGCCTAGCAACCCTAGGCACGATAGTAGCAACCTGAGCTCTAGGACCTATGGCCCTAAATATGGGCTTGGCTTTGTTGCCACCATCTCACAAGGATAGGGACGGCACAGTGGAACTACGCATGGCAAGGGCCACCTCCCATATCTGAGCCAGAGCGCTCCCGAGGCCGAGGAGGTCACAAAGCTACAGCTCTAGTGACCAAGCCACCCAGTCCTGCTAGGGTCGCAAGATCCCTCCTACCACTAAATGATAGGTAGAAAGAAGATGGCACCCGACCAACATAAGAAACACTCAACAAAACTCGCGGCGCCTCTATCTTTCTTCCTTTCCTCTTGACTCCCTCAAAATCAAGAAAGGCTAGCTCTCGAACACAACTATGAGTAGCTCGAGCAAAAGGAAGGCCAATATTTATAGGCCTAGAAACAAGCCACGTAGCCTAAGAGCCACCGCCAACAATAGATGCATATGAAAGGTTAGGATAAACAAGACATTCATAAAGGCTAGGACCAATACAGCATCAACAAGAACGCTCGGTCCCACCTAGGGCGCAAACCCCAATGAACGGCACAATTAAATAGGCAAGACTCGATAGTCATGCACCACATCATCAGGACATCCTAGGCAAAGTAAAGCACAATGACCACGAGCCCATGCCCCAGATGAACACGCATATCAGCGCTTTCTCGATCACTTCGTGATCACAAAAAATCTCGGGGGCTACTATCGGGGTCATGACCCTGGGGTGTCTTAGGACACCGATTAGTTAGTGGGCCACATGGTCCGCAACACCATAGCTAGCAAAGGTCCAAACAACCGAGGCCCAGCAAAAGTAGAGTAGGCTAGGCGCTAAGGCCTAGGGCAATCATGACCCCTTCCTCCAACATTAGGCCGCGTGATACTCAAATACATGACCTTTCCCCCATCACGACCCCTAGGAGCGACAGGGAGAGGTTGAGCCTTGCACGACATGCCCGTTCTGACAAAGACAAGCACACCGCACTAACCCCGCAAAGACCGATGTGACAGCAGTCACCTCGGTCTAGTCAGACACCAACCCAGCACCATACCACACGAATAAGGCAATACTGCATGGCGGCAGCAACAGGTACGACACCCACCGTCTAGATACGAACAGACAGGATGCACGTACGATCCCACCCACTATGGGATGGGATCCATGGCAAGGGTCTCGACCTGGAGACCTCCCCGATTGGTGAAGTGCCCCAATCCCAATGATCGGGGTCAAGGCCCTCAGCCCCATGAAACGACCAGACGAACGATAACCCAAGGCAACTACCTACTATGGGTACGACTCCCTAGGGAACCTGGAGATAACAGCCAAGACCATGATGGATGCCGCGTTGCATAGGACAACTACCGAACTATCATTATGGCTATAGTGCTGCCACGACCAGCACAGTAGCACCACGTCAGGCTCTACCGCAACACGGCCACAAGACCATGTTGATGGCCATGCCCAGATGGACACTAGAAGATGGTGTAGCTTGCAAGCCAAGTTAGTTAGGACCTCCCTCAGGCTCACGACCCTTCGGTTGGGGGAACCTCTTCCTTGTATCAAGCCCTGGCTCTAAACTCTATATAAGGGCAGCCAGGGCACCCACCTTGGGGGATGGACACATTCTGCATCCTCTACCATTCCATCCATAGCAGTAGGGCTCCTAAAGCTTCTCTTCAGGCTACCCTCATCTACCATAGGTTCTACCACCTCTTTCACCATTCTTGCACCCCCATTGTAAGAACTTCATAGCATTCAAGCAAGGAACATGCACTCGATCTTCTCTGAGACTGGACGTAGGGCTCCAACTTGAACTAGTATAAATCCTCATGTCTATTGGATGCTACCATTGTCTTCCTAGAGCAGCGCGGCAATCGTATAAATTTACTAGTCTGGTTTATGAAACACCGACAATACAGTTCAATAAATTGGTTGCCCTTGTACCAGGGCCTAGTGTCCAGGGAAGTAGGATGCCTCCAACACATCAATTGATACTTGGATCTACTATCATTTATAGTTTAATAAATTGAACATCTGGTTAATCACCTTGCATTTAGTTCAACAATAGTTGTACAATAGTGATAGATTTCAGTCCGACACATCAATTGATACTTGGATGTACTAGCATTTACATTTCAATAAATTGAACACCTGGATAATCACCTTGCATTTAGTTTAACAATAGTTGTACAAAAGTGATAGATTTCAGTCTGATACATCATAAATTGATACTTGAATCTACTGCGGTGAACTAAGCAACTTCCCAATGAACCTGCCAAGAACTAAGGAAATCTTCCATCATCTTCGTTGGAACCCTAGCCATTTCTTCAATCTGTGGCATAATCTCTTCCACCTCCTATAGATGTTATTCATTTGTTGTAACATTGGTCTCCGCCTTCAGCTCCCAAATCTTGTTACGTAAATCCAAAATCAAAGTTCTTAGAAATTTTCCATATGGGGGATCATGCCACTTAAAGAACCCGCAATCTAAGTCGGGCTAAGAAAAAACCAAATTACCATAAGTATAGCGGGATTTCAGCATTTGCATTGCAAAAATAGGATGAACAAAAAAGAAATCGAGTTACATTATTTGCCCTGCAGCATCTGTGGTATCGACGTCCTAGGTTTCCATCACTCCATGAAATCCACCAAGGCGTCTTCAAGCCGCAGTGACACAAAAGTGGTGGTTGGTATGCGTAGGGGTGGTTCTCGACATGGCACGGGATGGGCGACCCCCTCCCATTGTAGCATCCTCCATTGGAAGCCGGTGTTCTTCTCCTGATGGCGCACTAGGATGGTGCCGACCACTGGGAGGAGTTAGAGCTAGATGCAGCCATGGAGCAGCCAGGGTTCAAAGTGTTGCACACTCTGAGTGAAGAGGTTGACCTAGGTCTTTTGTCTATGCTTTGCCTCCCGCCAAGGCGCCAAAACGTCCTTCAAAACCCTCGCACTCCCGCCAAGATGAAATGTTGTGTCACATCGGTTTAGTGTACTATCCGCTTGTAGAAGAAGGCCTGTTTTGGATCCTCTGTGCTTACATATATCTATACACGTGGACCACAATCAAGACCAACTGATTCAATTAACAGTTCAACTGAAGTAATAGTTCAACGATTATGCAGTACTCATACATACTAATCCCGAGGTTTCATCAGTACATATAAACTTCATTAACATAAAAGTTTAACAAATTATAAGACTTAATGTCAGATGGGTAGGCAGTTGCTAAGGTACTCAATTGGTTGAAGCGGTCCCGAAAGCCAGAGGTAGTGAACCGTAGCGAGGATGACAACATCTCCATCCATGGACACATTGTATCTATAAAGTATGTCTACTTCCTATCCAGTCCTGCAAAGCACAAAAATCTCTCCATAAATAGGGTCTTGAATGATTCTTGTCAAATTTTGTGGTTCGAGGAGGTGATGAACAGCGGCTTCAACAATGAACAGTCGGTCCGGGTGAATGCTCCATCCCCAAGTAGCAAACAACATCATCTAGGGTCCTGGTGCCACCCCTAGCCATCGAAAGGCAAGATTACTTGCATTGTAATGGCTTCTTCAGAAGTAAGACATCTGTTGCAATGAAGAAATTCCTAATATGAATAAAAATGATACCAAACCCAAAACCAAGTGGAACCAACTGCAAATAGTGGGGGGTGACTGAAACCATTTAACCTTCATGGGGCGTTGTTCACGATGATAATGCATGGTGCTTGAGGCAGGGCAAGCAAAGGTAGGTGGGGAGAATGAAGATGAAGCAACTGGTGGGGAGAATGAAGGTGAAGCAACTGGTGGGGAGAATGAAGATGAAGCAACGGGTGGGAAGAACTAATGGCTTCATATTGGGGTTTTTAGTGGTTCCAATAGCTGCCAATGTGCCAACAGGACCAAGGGGAGTTGGGGAATGGACCAGGCAGTTCTTGGTTTCTTTTCTAAATAGACGGTCCAGATTGATCGGCAACGAGAACGGACGACAAGGGATAAGGTAAACAGTATCCGTATTAAGCCGACTATTGCCATGCTAATCCAATGCTATAATACGGTGATTGTTAGCAGCTGAACTGCTATTAGATTCTCCTAGAAACAACCGGAACCGTACATGATAGTTTTTACTTTTCATTCCTATATATACAGAAAAATATAAAAAAACATTCGTCGAGTAGCATTATCTCCTGAAATATAGCAAGGATCAAAGATAGGTAGCAAGAACAATAGTAGGAAACATAATATTGCAAAGAACTTTTTTTCATTGATTCATTACATATATAAATAAATACAATTTGGAAGAGTATATGATTGTACTCGTCTAAAAATATAATAACTAACCTAAACTATTAAAACTACTTATACTAACTATAAAGTACTTAATCTAAATATGGATCATGCTCGCCTCACTTGCTTGGGAGGAGGCGAGTCGAAGTCAGAGTCAGAGTCATCGTCATTGGAGTTGGAATCATCGTCGGAGTCATCATCATCGTCATCGGCGTTAGCGCCGTCCTCCACATCCTCCTCCTCCTCCAGGTCCTTCTCAGAGCTCCATGGAGGACTATAATCAGAAGGCATCAGTCGGAGGAGGAGACATCCTCCTCGGAGGACTGGTGGGCTGGCAAGTCATCCTCGCTAGACAACGGGTTGCTTAGAAACTTGATGGGGCTGTCCGACATTTTCTTTGCAGATTGGAAGAGAAGGGGATGATGGATGAAGAAGAGGGGTGGTTTCAGAGGGCACTGGGCTTGAAGAATATGTAGAGCAGTAGGAACGGCTCTTTGGCTTTAGGCGGTGAAAGTAATGGTGATTTGACGGCCTTAGAAGTTGGGGGCATTCAACACTCACACTGAATTTTTACCACCGGTTGACCAAACGCTAGTTTTGGACCCACGGCCAAAACACGTATCCCAGTCGGCCCGGCTTTTTATGCAATAGAGGAAATGCAACCCCAATACCACTGCCGCATCTACCGTTAACCCATCGGTGGTAGCAGTTTCAACTGTCGATTTCCTCCCTTAGGAGGCCTCGCTATCGGTCAACCGATGGTGGATGTATCACACCATCGCTTCTATCACTACGGTAGTGAAAGTGGCGACAGTGATAAATCAATGTGTAGTAGTGTGACAAAGAGCCAACTTGAACTCCGCCATATTAGGATAAGTAGTGCCTATTTCCATTGGAGGATCTTCTTCATTGTAATCAACAATTGGGTGATGATTTACTTCTTCATATCGGTCTTCCTCATCAACATCTACTTCATCCTCTACCTCATCCTCATCTTCATCCCCACCATCATCCTCTAAGTCATCCTCCAAATCATCCTCATCCTCAACAACTTGGGTTCTATTGTTTCTAGGCTGCTCTTTTTCTGAACATCCATCAACATCTAGCGCAGAACATCTAGCAATATCTAGAGCATTCACAAGTTTATTGTCTAAGTACATAGTCTCCTCGTCAACATCAACATGTTCATTCTGTGGTAATGGATTTCTAAGGTAATCATCCTCATCTTGGTCTGTATCAGTTTTAGGCTACCCTTCCCCACCAAAGTCCCACTTCGAGATGGGTTCAAATGTTTCTAAGGGTCTATTTGGATGTAGATATTGGACGACTAGAATTGAATTGAGTACCAATACCAAATCGGACTAGCTTTGGAAATGGACTGCAATACCAAAACACTTGTTTGGATGTTGATGGAATTGCGATTAGGAATCTAGTGACATGGCAAATACCAAATCATGTTTTGATGTCCCTTCTATGAAATTGGAAATCGGTAGTGCTGGTGATGAGGTTGGGCATGACACCAATGGGATCACGCATGCTCACCCGCTCGCCTCGTCTGAGCTCGCACCGCCATCGAACTCATCCAAGCTCGCACTGTCGCTGGCCTCGTCCAAGCTCACGTCACCACCGGTCTCGTCCGGGTTCACGCCGTCGCCGGTCTTGTCCGAGCTCGCGCCGCCACCGGTCTCGTCCGGGCTCACGGCCTTGTCCAAGCTCGTGTCGTTGCCCGCCCACCCGCCTGCCTCGCATGAGCGCGAGCGATTCATCACGCGAGGAAGCCCACGCGCCTGCTCGCCTTGTCTGAGCTCGCGCCGTCACCCAGATGCGAGGAAGATGTGACGCGGAAGTCACCGTTGGATCGAGTTGTGCCCGCCATGGAGGGGCTCAGGCTCAATAGTGCCGATGACATGGTCAGGTGTGGCCTCGACGGTGCGGAGGTGAGCTCGCGGCCATCCGCCCGCCTCGTGCAAGCTTGCGGCGCTGGTCAGCTGCCTGGCTTGGACGAGAGGAAGAAGCGGAGGGGCGCCGGTCGTGAGGAAGAAGAGGAAAGCGCCAGCGCGAGGAAGAAGAAGAGGACGGATGCCTTCCTTTTCTTGGGCGGACAACAATTCCCCCCAATACAGAGGGTCACAGCTCTGTATTGAGGGTGAGGGGGTGCAGGTGTGCGAATACCCCTTTGGCATTGGAGTTGATTTCCAATTCTAAATCCGAAGCCATCCAAACAGCGACATTTGGTGCTATCCAATGCCAAACGCTACCTAAGGGGTCACAGGAAGCAATAAACATCTCAACAATCTTCTCCTTATTGTCGCGGTCTGGTTTTACTTCAGGGAAAGTTTTCAGAACCATATCATAGTACTGAACATGTAGAACTTCCAAATAGCCTGGAGGATATTTCTCTACAACTGATTCAATAAAATCCTTTTAATTTGACAAGTCTGAATAGACAACCATCTCGAAACTGAAACATCTCACATCGTTTCTAGCCTTTTTTACAATTGCCAAGCAATTTAATTTTCAATAGAAAACTAGTATTTTCATCCATCCTCTGAGTGCAAAACGACTTTCATGAGAATTGACCATGTACATTAAATCCTAGAAAACTATTGATCCCTCTGCTACTTCGAATTGATCTAACCTGGACGCGTCGGCCGTGCCTGAGCCTAACAGCTTCGTCCCCAATGTATGTCGTTGTGCTGTTGTGCCCCCGCGCTGGGTGGCCTCGTCCCCGCATCGGGAGGCCACATCCCTGCACTGGGTGGCTGCGACCCTGCATAGGGAGCCCCCACGCTGGGAGGCAACGTGCTAGCTGGCTGCACCCCTGCGCCGGGCGGTCGCGTCACCGCCTCCTCCATGTCTGATTAGGGTTTCGGACAGAGAGAAACTAGTTGATTCACCTTCTTGTTGTGTAGTATCTCAGGGGTATTTTGGTCTTTGCACAAGCATTCATGAGGGCATCTCAGGGTGAAGTCTAAGGGAGATGACGACAATGTCAGATAGGAAAGGAAAATTCAAGGGGTGGACAAATAAGAAAGATTGAGTTTGGGTGTCAAATAAGAGAGCACAAGTTTTTTTGATGTCAAATAGGAAATTTTCTCATACATATATGCCAGATGGAAATTTTCACAAGGCAGGAGCCAAGAGTAAGAGGGACTTCACAATTCTGGCGAGGGTTACATGAAGTAAAACACCTTTTCAATTTGGGGGCTCAATTCGAGGTGGGAAATGAAAAAAAAAACAAAGATTTTTTATGCAAAAAAAACAAGATTTTGTGAAGATGTCTGACCTGGGAAGGTGGCTCTTAAGGTGAAATATTTAGATCTGTTTAGTATAAGCAGCAAGCCAAAAAGCATTGTAACTGAGAACTTCATGGAAGGAAACTAGGATCTGCCCTTCAAACACTCTCCCTAGGGTACACTCTTTGGCAATGGAGAAATCTAATTGATGAGCTATAGGAGATAGTGTTGAAAGAAAATGAACAAGACAATGTGGTTTGGGCTTTGGAGAAAAAAAGAGGCGTTCACTACTAAATCTTTGTACAGTTATGGTGTGTTTGATTTGTGGAGTCACCCCATGCTTCATGAGGTGATGCATCATGAGTTCATCCCATGAATTTTGGTGGAATAAACTCATTCCTCATGTATATACTAATTATTAGCTTGTGAGGAATGAGGTGGTGATGGATCAACTCATTCCATTCCACAAACCAAATAGAAAAAGTAAGGAGTGAGAAGATTATGGATCACCTCATTCCTCAAACCAAACACACCTTAGGTTCCTGACCAATGCGGGATAACCAGCAGCGTAGCTGGGATCATGTGGAAATGTAAGCTACCTATTAAAATCAAGTTTTTTATTTGGCAAATGCATAATGAAAAACTACGGGCCCAAATTCTAGAAAAAGGGGTTGGAAACTATATCCTTTATTCGGCTGATGGTTTTTGCGGCTGATAAGCCGGCTGATGTTGTTTTATTGTGAGAGAAAAACATTCTACCATGGCTAATAAGCCGGGCTGATAAGTTCAAGCGAACAGGTAAGGTGCCACTTGGCTTTCTTTGTGTGGAGTTCCCTTAAGGAGATTTTTGGATGGTCTAATCATCCTATAAATTGCCAATTCCATGGATATATCTCGGTAACAGACTCCATGGAGAGCTGGCTGCCTCATAAATTGCCAATTCCAAACCTGATTGAGTATGTTTATGTTTGCAGGTCTCATTTGAGCCATTTGGAAGACTAGGAACGAGATGGCAATTGAGAAGAAGTTTCCAAGACCCACTGATGTGCTATATGTTGCACTTTCTATGTTTGTAGTCCTGGGGCATTCTACGGAAGGATAAGGACAAGCCACGGGTGGACGAACTCAAATGCAAGATGATCAATTGGCTCCACACCTTCCACCCGACTACAGAAATGTCATCATCTGACATCTTTGAAATTTAGCTTCGTTGTAGTAGGGTATTTGGCTTGTTATCTCCTTGCACTTTGCTCAAACTGGCAGCCCCAGCTATTCTGTAAATAGATATTGTTTTGTAAAAGTAGAGTTAATCTCCATAGAACATCTCCAACAAGGACCCTAAACAGCCCCCCTACTCCACTTTTTAGTAGCAGAGAAAAAAAAACTTAATCTAATAGGGTCCCAAGTCCCAACTCAAATCTCTACTTTATGGAGGCCACCAAATCTCCTCCCACAGCCACATCTCCCAGGGGTACGTAGGGAGCTCCCTACTCTCTTCCTCATCCATGAAATCTTCACCTAGCCTAGAGTGCCTCCTCGCCTGCTCGGAGTGCCGCCACGGCCCATAGAGCCGGGCCTCGCTTCCAGCCACCCCGCCCTAAGCATCGCCTCGCCCCCACGATGGAGAGCCATACCTCGCCCCCACACCGGAGCACTGCCTGCTTGTCGCCCTCGAGCTGAAGCACCGCATCCTCCCCTGCGTGCCGCCCTAGGCCAATAACGTCCACCTTCCCACGCTGAAGAAGTGTTCGTCCCATGTGGGATGACTCTGCTCGTGAAAAAAAGACAGGACACATATTCTATGGTAGGATGGTCATGTTGTACCTATCGTGAAATAAAACACCAGCACAAAGTTGGATATCCCACATGGGACATCCCGTCTCGTCCCGTCCCGTCCCTGTTTCTTGAACTAGTTGATTGGAATGACAGTAGATATGGTCGAATAATGGATGGGTTTCGTATGACAATGTCGTTGGATTTGAGGACTCCTGCCGTAGTATATGCAAAGAAAACATATCCTAAAAAATAGAAAAGCCCTCAAATATAAAATGGAGCCTTAAGGTCTCACGCTGGAGTTGCTCTTAAATAATACTAAAGAAGTTCTTCATACTACCTCTATCTCAAAAAATTTGATGTTAGTTTCATCCTAAGTCAAACTATTGAAAATTTGACCAAATATATACACTAAAATACAAATGTTAATATTATCAAATAAATACCATTAGGCTCTGTTTGGATGTAGATATTCAGGCTGAGGAATTGAATTGGCCCAGAATACCAAAGCTGAGGGGAATTGGAATTGACCTCAAATACCAATGCCATTGTTTGGATGTGCAAGTAGTTGATTGCTGGAATCAACCAATTCCAATTCCTGTTTGGACGTACAAACGTTGAATCGTAGTCTGGGTTGTCTACAATGATGTAAATGCATTGTAATATGTATTTCACAACTTGCACATTTATTGGATGATTATATTATCACTTTACACAAAAAAAACATGAAAATATTCAGAAAAAAATAGTAGAAACTGAAATAATATCATAAAAACGTGGAAAATAATCGATGACAGCAGCACATAAATATTGCTCACAAGCATCTATAATAGAGTCAATACTTGATGATCAATATTCCAACTCTCTTACAAGTACCACGACATTTCACAACACCTAATTTTAAAGGGTTCATAACAGCAAGCGTACATAGGAAGTTCCATATTACATAACAGCAAGCGTACATTACATCCCTCAATCAGCCACCATTGCTTTAATTCAACGTAAGGAGCCATTCTTTCCTGAAGTCCATAGGCAGTTCCATAAGTGCTTAGAATTAACGTTCATTAAGGATCAACTTCCCATAAGCCCGCAAAAGGTCACATCTAGCTAAATCTAATATTTGTTCAAGTGCAGCAAGTATTTCAGTAGCAGGAGTGACCTGAGGCAATGGTAATGGCTTGGTGGATTTTAAAGCATCTCGAAATGAAGTCTTCATATCTCCAAGCAAGCAAAGAATTGCTTCACCAGTTCACTGCTTTTTTTGTGGTCAATCTGGGGATGCTTGATTACATTCTTCAGGTGAATCTTGTGCACTCTCGGCAGCTGTCTTGGCACCATCACCATTGGCATGATCTGTAGAATAAATAGTGCTAATTGCATCACAATTCTTCACTACCTTGTTCTTGTAACAAGCTACATCCTTGTTATTCTGCACAAAACATAGACACAGTACAAGTGACTTGTCTTATTATAAAATTAAAACAGTGAGAAACCAAATATCCATGTATTTACCGCCACATATCTAGACCAGACATTCTCACTATCAATTGATAGCTTATTATTTTCTCAATCCCAACCAAATCCACTCTATGACAGTATCTTACTAATGACCTTATAGTGCTTGTCAAAAGTTTTGCACCTAGATGATATGTTTTCTTTTGTGATGTTCACATTGCATTGCCCGTGTACATTCTTGATAGCAGTATTGTAGACATGTGGCTTCCATCCATTTTGGGAGTGGTCACCATTGTTATAATGCTCAACAAGTACAACCTACAATGCAATGTCTATCTCATCTGTCCATGTGAGATAAACTCTCTTTGCCTTTGCTGCAGCCATGTGCTATAAGTAAAGGATAACAAAAGTCATGTGTTAGGATGATGCATTTACAAAATATCACAAAAGACACCATGAGCTAGCTATCACAAAAGATACTATCAGCTAGCTACCACAAAAGGCCTTGATATATATATGTATATATATATATATATGTATATATATATATATGTATGCTAACCCACACAACCTACTCCATCTCTAGTTCACCATGCCTAACAAGGTATTCAACAAACATGTCATTAGCTAGCTACTCCCTAAAGGTGTTCCATTCAGTAGTAACTTGAACACTTGTAATTAAGGTAGCATCATGTCACAGAACCGACCAATTTATAAGAGCACAAGTACAAAAACAATCGCCGGAACGATCAAATTCTCGAACTTGAGCCCATATAAACCCGGTAGTCAACCGAAATCTCGAAGGATTTCAAACCAACTTGCATACAACCAAGATCACAGTAATCCAACATAACATATCGTACGTTACAACATTTCACAGATGTTCGCAAATAGATTACATCTTCACAGAGTCATTGTTATTACAAAACAAGTCTTGTAAAACATGCGGAAGCAAATAGTTTAACTCACACACCGAGTTCAAATACCCATACTGGTTTGCTGATCACAGACCGCAAAAGCATTCAGATAAGAGAAAGGAGATCATGCCCATGATCTAGTCCTCATCACCCGCCGGGTGGAGACAATACTTGCAGAATCCCTGATATAGGAGGTCATCTGCAACAAGAGGGAATAAACCCTGAGTACGGGAATGTACTCAGCTAGACTTACCCGTCGAAAACCAAACAAATGACACAAAGGATTATGCATAGCTTAATGTAGTGGAGCTGGCTGACACTTTCTTTTTGCAGAAAAGCATAAGTAATAATGATCAACTCTTAACCTGAACTAGCAGTAACTTTTTAGCCATTAACCTGTCATCTATATTAGCACCTGTACTAAGCAATCATTTTATTAGGGCGCAAACATTAATAACCATATCAGGTATTCATTGTGGCAACCTTATCATCCTCCATTTAACCATATCGTTAAATTAATTGAATCTACGTTGCCGCTGCTCAGTCAAGTTCTCACTATCCGGGAGAGACGGCGATTCGAATCGATTCCTATCCAGCTGGAGGGTTATTCCTAAACACAAACCCTGCTTCCCCCGTCAGGGTCGCAAACAAGTCACCTTTGGTACGATTCAGGAGTCGCGAGTCCGAACAGATCGACATTCTCAGAGAACCACTCTGCCAAGGTCGTTCGGGACTTTAACCCGCCTTGGACTTATGCCAATGGCTCTCCGCACATCCTTACTACCTCCAGAATGTCGCCACCGCTCGCGTCCCCGGCCTGAGTCGAGCTACTAGGCTTCGCGGTCGGAACGACTTATCCGGCCAGCTAAGTGTTAGGCTGCGTTCAACATGACATGAGGACGTACAGCGTATCGGTCCTTAAACGACTCAGACGGAGTCACTATGTTCAAACCTACACAAGACCCCGCCCGGTCTTAATTCATTATTCACATGGTTCTTTTCCACGATAGCAAATATAGCCAACCGTGATCCACCTCATCCTAAAGCTCGCAAGTGACAGGAAATCACCTGACTTCTACCGCACTAAGCATGGCTAAGCATTTAACCCGTTCCTGAACTTAAATAGGATTCCCGTGCGATATCTGGACAAGGAAGGATATATAATGCAGCAATTGGTTCCAACCAATTCCTATACTTAATGCATCATCAACAATAAAAGATACTCAATGTATTTGTAAAAACATGGGAGGCTTAATATGCTCCGGGGCTTGCCTTTCAGGAACGAGGAAGGCTGGTGGTCAGGGCACTCGGGCAATTCCTCCGCGGCGACTGCTTCGTCGGCTTCCTGCACCTCGGGTTCCTCCTCCTGGTGGGCTCCCTCGAACTCCAGCAACGTCACTCCCTCCGGCACACCTATTGCATGAATGCGCAAGATAAATATCATGGATGCACATGTACGAATGTCGGGAATGCTCGGGGAATGCACATGTTCGCTGTAGTTTGCATATTCCAACTTAAGCCCTATTCAAATCACTTTCACTTACCACGTTTATACAACCTAAGGTATAATTGCTCATCTTCCGTTAATGACCTAGCACCTGCACCTAAGCATATTCTCACGTTAGGCTAACCCCTAAACAATCAACGAGAACATTGCAACCTCATACACTCAAGCAATTGTATTTCAGCAAAATGAATACTATGTAGCGGTGCAGTAAACTAGCCATAACTGGAGATTTATAATTCCAAATGACATGCAACAAGACAATCTGGAAAGCTTATAAAATTGTCTACAATTCATTTTCAGACCACAGAGCATGATTCAAACCTTTACCAGGTCGAACTCATAAATCAACAGAATTCTATCCTCACAAGGCAGAGAATAAGCAAAATCTGCAACCTAACTTTAAACAGCTGTAGTTTCTAAACTACTGGGCCAATTGCCCTCAAATTTTGATAGGAGCTAGACACATAAATTATGTACAACTTTTGTATTCATCACAATCACAGAAAACCAAATTATCATGGGGAGCTTTCTAAAGTCCCCAGATCTGTCCAGAGGGACATGATGCAAACAATTAATTAGCAACTTATGATGTAAACATATAATTAGACAAAACCAACTTTACTATCTCATCACACATATCATAAGAACACCAGAAAGTAAAGTGTTCATCACCAAAACATTTCTTTTACTACCTTTCTTAATTTATTTAATTAATTAGTGGAAATAGTAAACATATATGAAAACTACCCCATTAATTCTACAAAAATTACAGTAGACACTACATGCTCTAAGTAGACTACCATAAAAATTTCACACCATTTGAGCAAGTATAAAAGCCTACACAAAAATGATAAGGCATAATGGCTTAAATTGGCATAATTAGGAAACCTTAGTGAAAAGTGTCAAGCAACAGATTTCATATTTTTCCTAGCATCTATAAGGTACCAAGATACTACCTACCAAGTTTCATGGCCATAGGATTCATAGATAATTTACAAAAATTCACACAAGTATCTACCAATGATAAAAGGAAAATCTATAACTCGAAAACTACACATGCAATGACCCTCAAATTTTAACCAGAGCTTCTACTATACAATACTAGCTTACCCACAAAATTTCATAATTTTTGGATCACAGAAACTCAAGATATGATTTAAACAAGTTTGCATGCATTCAAAAACACTTTTCAAGTTCCTATTTAATTCATCCAAAATTTCTACATAATGTGTTCAAGACATAATTTTCTTAAATACTAGACCTAACTGTGAGTCTAACAAAATTGGAAGTACTCAATTTGGAGCTACCAATTAGGAGTTACAAAAATTTACAAAATAGCACTAAAAACTGGAATTTTTGAACTATCTTTTCTAACTCAGTCACTGACAAGCGGGGTCCGTCAGTCAGCCGGGCCCGCATGTAAGTGAAAGGAAAACAGAGCACAGCGGCTGCGACGGCGCGGGCATGGCGTAGCTCACCGGCGGCTACGTCTCCGGCGAAACCAGAGCCACCGTCGTGCTCACCACGACGAGCCGCACCCGTGGGTGCCTCGGGTTCGGTCTCTACCGGCCTCTACCTACAGCGACGACGTGCATGGCGGACGGCGACGAGGCTGCGGTGGAACTCCGACGACGGCGAGCCTACATTGCCCCCCCCCCCCAAGCACGGTATGAGTTACACAGTTACATGGAGAAACTATCCGAGAAGAAAAATGGGAAAGGGGAAGCCTCAAGTGCTCCAGCCACGGTGAGCTCGATCTCCGGTGAGGTCGAGTCATGGCGGCGGCGGATTCGGCGAATGAGCCATCAACTCCGTTCGATAGGCTCTACTAGAGGGTGGACGAGGTAAAGGAGATGGTGGGGAATCTATGGACGAGATGGAGTGAGTCACGACGCGGTGGCGAGCGCGCGAGAGCTCGACGGAGTTCTTGCCGGAAATGGCGCATGGCCACGGAGAAGAAGAAGCACGGCCTCTACCTTGACTTTACGGCTCCACAGTGAGGTGGACGAGGCAGAGGAGTACACGGCGGAGCTGTGGGTGAGAACTTGCTGACGGTGGTGCCACGGCGAGCCTGCTCGAGCGCGGCGGAGCAATGGCGGAGCTGCTGGTCGGTTGCTGCTCGCGGTGGAAGGCGAAGGAGGAGAAAAGAGAGTGAATGGGAGGGCAGAGGGCGTGCGGGCATGCTCCACTTCAAGGCGGCCAGCGCGCGGTGCGGTCAGGGCGAGCCGAGCGCGTGGCGGACACGCGGCGGCGATGGCCTGACGCCGGTCGGTCACTGTAGCGAGTCTGAAATTTCATTTCAGTTTCGACAGTCCCGACTGACAGGCGAATTTCAACGATGATTATCTCCTAAACCGTGATGATCTAGCTCAAGAGGTAATTAACAAAGTTGAACGTCTACATGTGAACTATAATTCTTACAATCGGAGCTCGAGCTGATTTGGCTTTGTTTGCGAACTACAGAGCTCTAAACAAGGGTACATGAAACTGAAATTGCACTTAGGACTTAGAAATAATTTCAAGTGTTGAATCCACCTTCAAAGCTGACTTGTGGGACCTTTTTGGGCATGTTGTGCACATTTTCATGAGATGGCCATAAAATAACTTTTGTTCCTTACATAATCCTCTACAACTTTGCTTTAGGTTGCTCAGACATGCAAACATCCTAAGCCACACATTTTAAACAGTCAAACACAGGAGCTCTAGGGTTCCAAATTGGTCAACCATGACTTGGAAACCTAATTAGGCAAAATGATCCACATGAACATTGTTCCTAATGACATTCTAGGTGTAACTAAGTTACTTAGGATGATTATTAACCACACCACACATTGGTCACACAAGAATCAAGCAAGGTATGTACTGAAACAATGAAAAACACATGAAATGTTACAATTGTTTCATAGTCATGTTTCACATGTTTCATGATCTTGTTGCATAGTATTAACTAATCTTGTTTCATGTGATATAAGCCCACGAAGGGATGCATGATGCTCATGTTCATGAAATGCAGTGCAATTGTGGAAGCTAAACACCAGGGGTGTTACAGCCCTCCCCCCTTATAAAAATCTCGTCCCGAGATTTGAAAAGCGTACCATTGTTGATAGAATTCCTTATAACCATCCCTCAAATAGTCTTCCCTTTCCCACGTTGCATCGCGTTCACTACCCTGATTGCTCCACATGACTTTATAGAACTTGACTACCCGACTCCGAGTCACTCGCTCACGAGTGTCAATCACTCGAACTGGCTTTTCTTCAAAGGTCAAATCTGATTTTAACTCGATATCCCCCAATGGAACTCTCTCTTCAGGGACGCGAAGACATTTCTTCAATTGGGATACATGAAAGACATTGAAGATAGCACTCATCTCAGGAGGTAATTAATCTTGTACGCCACTTTACCACTTTGTCCAATGATTTCAAACGGACCAACGTATCTCGGCGCAAGCTTTCGCTTCACACCAAAGCGTTGGACACTTTTCATAGGTGAGACTTTCAGATAAACGAAGTCTCCAACTTCAAACTCAATAGGTTTCCTACGTCGATCAGCATAACTTTTCTGCCTAGCTTGAGCTGCGGCCATGTGGGTTTGAATAGTACGGACTTGTTCTTCAGCTTCTTGAACGAAATCAATTCCATAATATCTCCTTTCACCGGCTTCTACCCAGTTCAACGGGGTTCTACACTTCCGGCCATACAAAGCTTCAAACGGTGCCATCTTTATGCTCTCTTGATAACTATTATTGTACGAGAATTCAGCTAGGGGTAACCATTTTTCCCATGAGCCCTTAGCCGAGATGACACAAGCTCTCAACATATCTTCTAAGATTTGATTCACCCGTTCAGTTTGCCCATTGGTTTGCGGATGATAGGCAGAACTTCTTACGAGCTTAGTCCCTAATAATCCGTGTAAGTGCTCCCAAAAGCGAGCAGTGAACTGTGGTCCTCTATCTGAGACAATAGTACGAGGGATCCCATGAAGTCGGACTATCTGGTTGAAGTACAACTCCGCATAGTCGGTTGGACGAAAGTCTATGCGGACAGGAATAAAGTGTGCCGACTTGGTCAGTCGGTCCACAATTACCCAAATTGAGTTAAAATTCCTCTGAGTGGTAGGGAGTCCAACTATAAAATCCATACTTATCTCTTCCCATTTCCAACCTGGAATAGAGAGTGGCTGAAGTAATCCAGCTTTCATGTGTACCGCCTTGACCCGACAACAAGTGTCACACCTAGCCACATAAGCGGCTATCTCTTTCTTCATTTTGGTCCACCAAAATCGAGGCTTTAAATCATGATACATTTTACTACTACCAGGATGAATAGATAGTTTAGAGGAATGAGCTTCGGATATGATTTGGTTTCTGAGCTCTCTATCCTTCGGAACTACCAACCTATCCTTGAACCATAACACGCCTTCCTCATCTACTCGAAAATGTTTGGTTTCTTGCTCTTTCATCTTGCGCTTGATGTGAAACACACCTGCATCTGTCTTCTGTAGCTCGATAATTCGACTCTGTAGAGTACAACTGATAGTGATGTTGTGCAGGACTGCAGGATGAAGGAGCTTTGACAAATGGACATCACCCTCAATCAACGAGTGGCAATGAGACTTTCTGCTTAAGGCATCCGCGACGACGTTTGCCTTGCCAGGGTGATAGTGCACTTGAAGGTTATAATCCTTGATCAACTCGAGCCATCTTCTCTGACGCATATTTAACTCGGGTTGAGTGAAGATGTACTTGAGACTTTTATGATCAGTGTAGATGTTGCACACATTGCCAAGCAGATAATGTCTCCAGGCCTTCAACGCATGAACAACTACAGCGAGTTCCAAGTCATGCGTGGGATAATTCACTTCATGCTTCCGAAGTTGGCGAGAGGTATAAGCGATGACTCTACCCTCTTGCATAAGAACACCTCCTAACCCAATACCTGATGCATCACAGAACACATCAAAAGGTTTCTCGATATCCGGTTGCGCCAAAACCGGAGCCGATGTTAGAAGAGTTCGCAGGGTATGGAAAGCCGCGTCACACTCAGGAGTCCAGACAAACTTCATGTCTTTTTGCAGCAATCAAGTCATAGGCTTGGCTATTTTAGAGAAATCCGAGATGAAGCGACGATAATAGCCAGCCAACCCCAGAAAACTCCGAACCTCGTGCACCGATATGGGAGCCTTCCAGTTCAATACTTCTTGCACCTTGGTGGGATCAACCATAATTCCACCATCGGACAACACGTGTCCAAGAAAAGGTACCTCACGAAGCCAAAATTCACATTTGCTGAACTTTGCATACAGCTGGTGTTCTCGCAATCTAGTAAGAACCACCCGCAAATGTTCAACATGATCTTCTTCATTCTCAGAATAGACCAGAATATCATCTATAAATACCACCACAAATTTGTCCAACTCAGGCATAAACACTGAATTCATCAGATACGTAAAATGTGCGGGGGCATTGGTCAATCCAAAAGACATAACAAGGTATTCATACAGACCATATCTTGTAGAGAATGCAGTTTTTGGGACATCCTCAGGCCGAATTTTGATTTGATGATACCCAGATCTCAAATCAATCTTGGAAAAGACTTTTGCTTTAGATAACTGATCAAACAAGATATCTATGCGTGGCAGAGGGTACTTATTCTTGATTGTAACTGCATTCAAGGGTCTATAATCTACACACATGCGTAGAGATTGATCCTTCTTCTTCACAAAGATGGCTGGGCACCCCCACGGAGATGAACTAGGGCGGATAAGGCCTTTCTGTAACAGTTCATTCAACTGGGTCTTGAGTTCAGCTAGTTCATTGGGAGGCATTCTATATGGCCTTCTAGATATGGGAGCTGTACCAGGAAGCAACTCTATCTTGAATTCTACTTCTCGATCCGGGGGCAATCCAGGCAAATCATCGGGAAAAACATCCGGAAAGTCACACACGACCGGGATATCTGCCAGAGACTTTGCGTGCATCGCATTGGTCATGCAAGAAAGATTGATGTCCCTGGGTAACTGTACTAGAAAACCCTCCTGATTACCAGGATCTCTGAGCATGACTACTCTAGTCGACGTATCAATAAGCACTCCATGACGGCTCATCCAGTTCATTCCCAATATCACATCGATACCTAGCCCCGGTAAAACTACCAAATCAACCTGATAACTTTGCCCCTCTATCTCAAATTGTACGTCCCCAACTACCAGCTTGGTTGGGATAATACCACTGGCAGCCCTAATACAATAACCCTCACCCTCAACAGTATATGTTTTCTGCATAAACTTGGATGCAAATGATGGACTAATGAAGGAATGCGAAGCACCTGAATCAAATAGTACAACTGCGGGGTGTTGGTCAATCAGAAACTTACCGGCAGTCACTACCTCACCTGAAGGAATCTCAGTAATATTAGTGTGGTTCACTTGTCCCAGACGGCCACTCTGGTAATTATTCTTCTTAGGGTAAGGGCATTCCCTTGCCCAGTGGCCTGTCTTGTTGCAATTCCAGCACGGCATGTTGCTTGGTGGAGCCCTGGAACTGCCCTGACTGGTAGTGCCCTTGGGAAGAGCAACTGTAAATGCCTTGCGAAACCCAGTCTTGGCAGGATTCTTCTTCTGCGGGGGGCGAAACTTGGCGGCTGATGCTGGAGGATGGAATGGAGCCCTCTGTGCGACGGGAGCCTTAGATTGTGAGGCACCCGCCTCATAGGCCCTCTTACGACTTTTCGAAGCCGCATATACAGCATTGTTGTTCTCTTGCGATAAAGCATCACTCACAAACTCATTAAAATGAGCGCACTTGCAATTTCCCATGGTCTTCATCAGTTTGGGGCTAAGTCCCCGCTTGAAGCTTGCAATCTTCTTGGCATCTGTGTCTACAAACTCGGTAGCATACCTTGCAAGGTTGTTGAAAGCTTGCAGGTATTCGTTCAGGCTCTTATTTCCCTGAGTCAGCTTCATGAACTCTGTATGCTTGATCGCCATAAGACCAGGAGGAATGTAATTTCCCCTGAAAGCAGACTTGAACTGATCCCATGTGATTTGGGCATTAGCAGGCATAGTGGACCGATGATGACTCCACCAAATGCCAGCAGGCCCATGAAGTTGGTGCGATGCGTACTCAGTTTTTAGCACCTCAGTCAAGCGGAGCAGACGGAACTTCTGCTCGAGAGTATTCAACCACTCATCAGCTTGTAGAGGCTCCTCAGCCTCCTTGAAGATTGGGGGTTTCGTGTCAAGGAAATCCTTGAAATCACTGTATTGATTTGGATCCGGTCCTTGGCGTGGACCACGGCCATCACAATTCGCAATCGTACGGAGGGCCTCAGCCATAGTGCGCTGTCCTTCCGCAAGCATTGCTATTAGTTCCGTTGGTGTGGGTGGTGGTGGCGGAAGATCATCATCATCACTCGCATCGGTGGAACGAGTACGAGGCATCTGCACAATGCGCAACCAGTAATTATTGATGATGTCAGCACATTGGAGAAGAACAATATAATCGTGCCAAACTGTATTTACTGACGAGAATGAAACTTCATACAATAAACAGAGGCAATAATTCATTCTCCAATCACCACATCATCAAGTAAATTACTAGCGCCATACGCAGTGCACTCCAACATGACAAGTTTTAAACTTCATCAACGTTACGCATCCCGAAGGGAGCGAATTAAAGTACATTACCAGTATGACTGCAAAAGCTTAACTCGTGAGACTTGCTAACGAACTACTCGTCGAAGTGATTACTGTCCACATTGGAGACACCTTGGACTTCGTCTGGGTCTTCCTCTCCTTCTAACTTCTTGCCGAGAGATTTAACTTTATACTTGGGATAAACAATCATAAGGGAGGGAGCAATGCAATATGAATGTCATGAGTGAATATGATGCATGCTCGTTCCGTACGTCCTCACAAACCTAAGAAAATTTAAGCTTTAGCGGACTATACGGTGGCATACATACGTTCTCTCAATTAGCGATAACTAGTCGATCTACACGGTGCATTGTTAGCGTACCTGCAGAAAAACTTCATTGCAGCCCAACCCAACAAGATATAATGCTAATTACACAAGTAGTACTAAGATACTCTCCATATATACATCCCCCGATATATATACTTCGGTATCCAAACTACCCGAGAAATGTACCCACAATTAAGTACTTTCATATATACATGTATGCAACATGTAAATACTCCAGTAACCACAACTAACTCTCCCCTAGACCGACGGTTGGACGGTCATGCTCTCGCAACTCACACTTACCTTAGCGTAGAGGCAATTGATCCATACATTACCATTCAAACGAATGGCATCCATGCAATATCACACCGCATGGACGACGAAATAGAAACAATCAATTCCCCCAGTTAGTAATTATATATAAGCCACCTAGAAGTCCTTAAGTGGGCTATAAGGGATGTGATCACCAGAATACCATAAAAATTTTGATTTTTTTGAACACTTATATATAACTATAAGTTTGAAAACCATTTTAACAACAAAAGCTTTTTGTTTTAAATAGCCGTAAGACATGTTTAATGTTGAATCTAGCTCTGATGCCAGCTGTCACAGAACCGACCAATTTATAAGAGCACAAGTACAAAAACAATCGCCGGAACGATCAAATTCTCGAACTTGAGCCCATATAAACCCGGTAGTCAACCGAAATCTCGAAGGATTTCAAACCAACTTGCATACAACCAAGATCACAGTAATCCAACATAACATATCGTACGTTACAACATTTCACAGATGTTCGCAAATAGATTACATCTTCACAGAGTCATTGTTATTACAAAACAAGTCTTGTAAAACATGCGGAAGCAAATAGTTTAACTCACACACCGAGTTCAAATACCCATACTGGTTTGCTGATCATAGACTGCAAAAGCATTCAGATAAGAGAAAGGAGATCATGCCCATGATCTAGTCCTCATCACCCGCCGGGTGGAGACAATACTTGCAGAATCCCTGATATAGGAGGTCATCTGCAACAAGAGGGAATAAACCCTGAGTACGGGAATGTACTCAGCTAGACTTACCCGTCGAAAACCAAACAAATGACACCAAGGATTATGCATAGCTTAATGTAGTGGAGCTGGCTGACACTTTCTTTTTGCAGAAAAGCATAAGTAATAATGATCAACTCTTAACCTGAACTAGCAGTAACTTTTTAGCCATTAACCTGTCATCTATATTAGCACCTGTACTAAGCAATCATTTTATTAGGGCGCAAACATTAATAACCATATCAGGTATTCATTGTGGCAACCTTATCATCCTCCATTTAACCATATCGTTAAATTAATTGAATCTACGTTGCCGCTGCTCAGTCAAGTTCTCACTATCCGGGAGAGACGGCGATTCGAATCGATTCCTATCCAGCTAGAGGGTTATTCCTAAACACAAACCCTGCTTCCCCCGTTAGGGTCGCAAACAAGTCACCTTTGGTACGATTCAGGAGTCGCGAGTCCGAACAGATCGACATTCTCAGAGAACCACTCTGCCAAGGTCGTTCGGGACTTTAACCCGCCTTGGACTTATGCCAATGGCTCTCCGCACATCCTTACTACCTCCAGAATGTCGCCACCGCTCGCGTCCCCGGCCTGAGTCGAGCTACTAGGCTTCGCGGTCAGAACGACTTATCCGGCCAGCTAAGTGTTAGGCTGCGTTCAACATGACATGAGGACGTACAGCGTATCGGTCCTTAAACGACTCAGACGGAGTCACTATGTTCAAACCTACACAAGACCCCGCCCGGTCTTAATTCATTATTCACATGGTTCTTTTCCACGATAGCAAATATAGCCAACCGTGATCCACCTCATCCTAAAGCTCGCAAGTGACAGGAAATCACCTGACTTCTACCGCACTAAGCATGGCTAAGCATTTAACCCGTTCCTGAACTTAAATAGGATTCCCGTGCGATATCTGGACAAGGAAGGATATATAATGCAGCAATTGGTTCCAACCAATTCCTATACTTAATGCATCATCAACAATAAAAGATACTCAATGTATTTGTAAAAACATGGGAGGCTTAATATGCTCCGGGGCTTGCCTTTCAGGAACGAGGAAGGCTGGTGGTCAGGGCACTCGGGCAATTCCTCCGCGGCGACTGCTTCGTCGGCTTCCTGCACCTCGGGTTCCTCCTCCTGGTGGGCTCCCTCGAACTCCAGCAACGTCACTCCCTCCGGCACACCTATTGCATGAATGCGCAAGATAAATATCATGGATGCACATGTACGAATGTCGGGAATGCTCGGGGAATGCACATGTTCGCTGTAGTTTGCATATTCCAACTTAAGCCCTATTCAAATCACTTTCACTTACCACGTTTATACAACCTAAGGTATAATTGCTCATCTTCCGTTAATGACCTAGCACCTGCACCTAAGCATATTCTCACGTTAGGCTAACCCCTAAACAATCAACGAGAACATTGCAACCTCATACACTCAAGCAATTGTATTTCAGCAAAATGAATACTATGTAGCGGTGCAGTAAACTAGCCATAACTGGAGATTTATAATTCCAAATGACATGCAACAAGACAATCTGGAAAGCTTATAAAATTGTCTACAATTCATTTTCAGACCACAGAGCATGATTCAAACCTTTACCAGGTCGAACTCATAAATCAACAGAATTCTATCCTCACAAGGCAGAGAATAAGCAAAATCTGCAACCTAACTTTAAACAGCTGTAGTTTCTAAACTACTGGGCCAATTGCCCTCAAATTTTGATAGGAGCTAGACACATAAATTATATACAACTTTTGTATTCATCACAATCACAGAAAACCAAATTATCATGGGGAGCTTTCTAAAGTCCCCAGATCTGTCCAGAGGGACATGATGCAAACAATTAATTAGCAACTTATGATGTAAACATATAATTAGACAAAACCAACTTTACTATCTCATCACACATATCATAAGAACACCAGAAAGTAAAGTGTTCATCACCAAAACATTTCTTTTACTACCTTTCTTAATTTATTTAATTAATTAGTGGAAATAGTAAACATATATGAAAACTACCCCATTAATTCTACAAAAATTACAGTAGACACTACATGCTCTAAGTAGACTACCATAAAAATTTCACACCATTTGAGCAAGTATAAAAGCCTACACAAAAATGATAAGGCGTAATGGCTTAAATTGGCATAATTAGGAAACCTTAGTGAAAAGTGTCAAGCAACAGATTTCATATTTTTCCTAGCATCTATAAGGTACCAAGATACTACCTACCAAGTTTCATGGCCATAGGATTCATAGATAATTTACAAAAATTCACACAAGTATCTACCAATGATAAAAGGAAAATCTATAACTCGAAAACTACACATGCAATGACCCTCAAATTTTAACCAGAGCTTCTACTATACAATACTAGCTTACCCACAAAATTTCATAATTTTTGGATCACAGAAACTCAAGATATGATTTAAACAAGTTTGCATGCATTCAAAAACACTTTTCAAGTTCCTATTTAATTCATCCAAAATTTCTACATAATGTGTTCAAGACATAATTTTCTTAAATACTAGACCTAACTGTGAGTCTAACAAAATTGGAAGTACTCAATTTGGAGCTACCAATTAGGAGTTACAAAAATTTACAAAATAGCACTAAAAACTGGAATTTTTGAACTATCTTTTCTAACTCAGTCACTGACAAGCGGGGTCCGTCAGTCAGCCGGGCCCGCATGTAAGTGAAAGGAAAACAGAGCACAGCGGCTGCGACGGCGTGGGCATGGCGTAGCTCACCGGCGGCTACGTCTCCAGCGAAACCAGAGCCACCGTCGTGCTCACCACGACGAGCCGCACCCGTGGGTGCCTCGGGTTCGGTCTCTACCGGCCTCTACCTACAGCGACGACGTGCACGGCGAACGGCGACGAGGCTGCGGTGGAACTCCGACGACGGCGAGCCTACATTGCCCCCCCCCCCCAAGCACGGTATGAGTTACATGGTTACATGGAGAAACTATCCGAGAAGAAAAATGGGAAAGGGGAAGCCTCAAGTGCTCCAGCCACGGTGAGCTCGATCTCCGGTGAGGTCGAGTCATGGCGGCGGTGGATTCGGCGAATGAGCCATCAACTCCGTTCGATAGGCTCTACTAGAGGGTGGACGAGGTAAAGGAGATGGTGGGGAATCTGTGGACGAGATGGAGTGAGTCGCGACGCGGTGGCGAGCGCGCGAGAGCTCGACGGAGCTCTTGCCGGAAATGGCGCACGGCCACGGAGAAGAAGAAGCACGGCCTCTACCTTGACTTTACGGCTCCACGGTGAGGTGGACGAGGCAGAGGAGTACACGGCGGAGCTGTGGGTGAGAACTTGCTGACGGTGGTGCCACGGCGAGCCTGCTCGAGCGTGGCGGAGCAATGGCGGAGCTGCTGGTCGGTTGCTGCTCGCGGTGGAAGGCGAAGGAGGAGAAAAGAGAGTGAATGGGAGGGCAGAGGGCGTGCGGGCATGCTCCACTTCAAGGCGGCCAGCGCGCGGTGCGGTCAGGGCGAGCCGAGCGCGTGGCGGACACGCGGCGGCGACGGCCTGACGCCGGTCGGTCACTGTAGCGAGTCTGAAATTTCATTTCAGTTTCGACAGTCCCGACTGACAGGCGAATTTCAATGATGATTATCTCCTAAACCGTGATGATCTAGCTCAAGAGGTAATTAACAAAGTTGAACGTCTACATGTGAACTATAATTCTTACAATCGGAGCTCGAGCTGATTTGGCTTTGTTTGCGAACTACAGAGCTCTAAACAAGGGTACATGAAACTGAAATTGCACTTAGGACTTAGAAATAATTTCAAGTGTTGAATCCACCTTCAAAGCTGACTTGTGGGACCTTTTTGGGCATGTTGTGCACATTTTCATGAGATGGCCATAAAATAACTTTTGTTCCTTACATAATCCTCTACAACTTTGCTTTAGGTTGCTCAGACATGCAAACATCCTAAGCCACACATTTTAAACAGTCAAACACAGGAGCTCTAGGGTTCCAAATTGGTCAACCATGACTTGGAAACCTAATTAGGCAAAATGATCCACATGAACATTGTTCCTAATGACATTCTAGGTGTAACTAAGTTACTTAGGATGATTATTAACCACACCACACATTGGTCACACAAGAATCAAGCAAGGTATGTACTGAAACAATGAAAAACACATGAAATGTTACAATTGTTTCATAGTCATGTTTCACATGTTTCATGATCTTGTTGCATAGTATTAACTAATCTTGTTTCATGTGATATAAGCCCACGAAGGGATGCATGATGCTCATGTTCATGAAATGCAGTGCAATTGTGGAAGCTAAACACCAGGGGTGTTACACATCATCTATAGACTCATTGGCCATAGCTGCTAATTCATCATCCACTTTGGGTAGCAATAAATCATCCATTTGATGTTGTCTATCTCTTGTAAAGTTGTGTAACACACAACAAGCATTAATCATTTGGATCTGCAACATTCATTTGATGGTAGTTAACACTTGCAATTGAGATTTAATTTTTTCACCATATATACACATTTGTTACCTGGTCCTTTATATCAAAGAAACTTTGAGAATGCAAAATTGCCCATTTTTTCTTCCACGAACCAAAAGTTCTTTTCACAACATTTCTAGCACGAGAATGATGCAAATTGTTGGTGCAGAAAGTGACCAACACGTAAATATTTGTAGTTTTGTCATACGTTGTGATCGGATGTGGCCTAGCACTCAGTGATACAGTGTTTATACTGGTTCAGGCAACATGCCCTACGTCCAGTTTGAGTCGGTCGGTGACTTTATTCCTGAGCCCAGGTGCTCGAAGTTTGTTGTGGGGTTACAAACGAGAGGGAGAAAGATGGGGGTGCAAGAGGTCCGATCGGACTCCGGACCAAAGGGCCAAGAGTGACGGGAGCTCCTATGTGCGCTAAGTATTCGAGCGTGCGCTCTACGTAGCTTTAGAGTGTCTAAAGCTAGCGGAGGGTGAATCGATCGTTGGTTGTTCATATCGTTAGAGAGTTCTTGGAGTTGTGTTTGAATCATCAATCGATCCTCTCTTTGGGAGAGAGCGCATCCCCTTTTATAGATGAAGGGGGTGGCCTTACAAGTGAGATGGAGAGTTTACGTATGCTATTAAGTCTTGTTGCCTATGCCATCAGGTACAGTGATGATTGTAGGCGCCTACAACACTGTTAATATCAGATGCATGTGGGAGGTTCCGTCGTCTTCTTCTAGTATGGCAGATGTCGGCGCCTACCATACTATTGGTGCCTAGAGGCATGGGGGGTTTTACCGTGTTCACCTGGTATGGGAGTTGAGGGCACCCACAACACTGTAGGGCAAACGTCGGCGCCCACAACACTGCTTGGGTTCTGACATGCCTAGAAGTTGCAAGGCACCCTTCTGACATATCCTGTCGGTACTGTCCTGTAGGTGTATAGGGTATGGTCCTTGGTTTCACGGTTGACTTGAGCACCCTGCTTTACTTGTTCCATCCATTTCCTGGGTCCTCATCGAGCGGGTGTCCCTGGTTGGTTGGTCCCAGTCGGCTCCGACTACACTAGTCGGAGAAGAGTTGTAAGCAGAGGTTCGATGTGTCCTCGGTCGGAGTTGGAAGCGGTGTTTGGCCAGGCCTTCCGGTCGAAGAGGTAGGCTGGAGTCGAAAGCGAGCGCATGTTCCTCCTTGGCCAGGCCTTCTAGTCGGAGATTGGGTCACCCTTCTGGCCTATCATTAGGTATTTGGGCCGGCCCAGGAGTTGCGAGTCGTTCGCAATGTCGTCTGCTAGGCCGAGCTTTTGCTGGGAAGCAGGTCCATGAGGGACCCCAGGTTTATGAACCCGACAGGAGCCCCCGGGTGATTCGTGTAGAATCGTCTGGGGGATTTTTGTCTTGACAGTGGGTGCGTGCGAGCGCACCCGCGGGTGTAGCCCCCGAGCCCCCGGACGGTTTGGGCAGAATCGCCTGGGGGTTCTTTGTGTCGCTAGTGGGGGAATTTTTTGTTTTGACAGTGGGTGTGCGCGAGCGCACCCGCGGGTGTAGCCCCTGAGCCCCCATGCAATTCGGGCAGAATCGCCTAGGGGGTTTTGTCAGCGGGCATGAGTGTGTGCACCTTGGTGGACGTAGCCTTCTCTTTCCAGTTTCTAAACATCGTTTCTAGGAGCGTGGTCCTAGGCATTTGGTCGCAGCCGAGGGACTGGGCGAGATGGAGTCGCGGACCCAGGCATCGGGCGCAGCCGAGGGATTGGGCGAGACAGACTCACAGACCCAGGCGTCGGGCGCATCCAAGGGACAGTTGAGGGATCGGGCGAGATGGACTCGTGGACCTAGGCATCAGGCGTAGCCAAGGGATCAGGCGAGATAGACTCGCGGACCCAGGCATCGGGCATAGCCGAGGGATCGGGCGAGACGGACTCGTGGACCCAGGCATCGGGCGCAGCCGAGGGATCGAGCGAGTCAGAGTCGCGGATCTAGGCGTTGAGCGTGTCAAGGGATCGGGTGAGTCAGAGTCGTGGATAAAGATGTCGGGCGTGCTGAGGGATCAGGCGAGTCAGAGTCATAGATCCAGGCGTCGGGCGCACCGAGGGATCAGGCGAGTCAGAGTCGTAGATCCAGGTGCAGCCGAGGTCATGCCGAGGTATTGGGCGTCCCGAGCCCCTAAGCCCCGTTGGGCTCGGAAGAGTTTGGTTGAGTTTCATGCATTACCATGTCCATGGTTTCCGCAACCGAAGGAGTTGAGCTAATGTCGCTTGCCTCGATGGCTCGAGTGACGCGCTCGGTGAGCTCGCTAACGGGCACGTTCAAGTGAAATCCAGGTCTATTGCTCATGATGGGGTTGGCATAGCCCTCATGTGGCATTCCACTGCTCCTTAACCCGTGTCCCAGTAGATGCTTGGGTCATTCCGGAGACCGCCCCAGGTGGTCCGCTGGCCTCCCCTCGATGGAGATTCTATGGGCATGGCTCAAGGTTTAGGATCGAACGAGAAGGTTGAGATGACCTTGTTTGCTTTAGAGCAAACTAGGCGAGGGCCGCTCGGGGCTCATCTGTGTTTTCTCCCCTGGCTCTGTTTGATGCGAGGTGGCCACGAGCCCTTCGTAGGCTGGCCTTCGAACCCCGGTCGGTCGGTGCTCATGTTGAATGAGGCAACTGCCGCTTCGTGATGCAACACAGAGCATTGTGATGCATTTTATTGCATATGCGATGCTTCGGATATATGGGATGAATGAATGATTTGTATGAATGAATGTGTGAATGCGTGTATGAATGTATGAATGACAGCAGATGAATGAATGATCATATAAAGAAATAGTGGGGTTTGGTAATGTTACCTTGATGACTCGAGTGATGGGGTTTAAGGAGCTCCTATCGGATATGTCCGACCGGGATCCACACTCGTCGTTCATGACGGAGTTGGCATGGCCCACATGGGGTGTCCCTCTGCTCCTTACCTGTCTCTCGGTGTTCGTCTGAGCTGTCTGATCGACTCAGGAAGCTTGTTGGTCTCTCCTGGGCAGAGATCCTGTTGTTGGGCCCTTCCAAGACTTGCCTGGGAAGGCGGAGGGCCGCCTGCACGTGGTTGCGCCTTGTTTCTTGCGCCCGGCGTGCAGTAGTGGTGGGCCATACCCAGGCCATGTCCTATCTGACCAGGCGCCGTCTCATCGGGCAAGGTGCGTCCCATCGGTCAGGGCGCATCCCGTCGTATCCCATCCGCATTGAATGGGGGAAGGGAGAATGTTTCTTGCCCCAATCCTTCACCTTTCCTCAATCTGTTGTGCCTCCTCTTTAAATAGGGGAAGGGAGAAGGCTTTCATCCCGTTCCTTCACCTATTCCCCTACTGCTGCCTTTCCTCCTTCTTTCTTGCCAAGAGTGTTCGTGTGTGGTGGTTCCTAGGAGAAAAGGGGGAGAACGAGGGAGAGGAGAGACTCATAGATCCATTCACAAATCCAGAGCACAATGTCGAGCTAGAGGTCATCTGTTGTGAGCGAGCTGGTGCTGGCCACCTTCACCAAGAAGGGGGTGCTGCCGCTGAAGGAGGTGGCGCACTAGAGGGCTCCTTCAAGGGAGGATTCTCTGCGTCCTCGAGCCGGCAAGGTCGTCTCCTTCCTCGCCTTCCATGAGTGAGGGCTAGGATATCCTGCGCACTGGTTCCTACGCGGGTCCTTAATGAGTGGGGCCTATAGCTACAGCACCTCAACCCGACTAGGGTGCTGCATATCGCTGGCTTCGTCACCGTCTGCGAGGCCTTCCTTGAGATGGAGCCGCACGTGGACTTCTTCCGGCAGCTCTTCTCTGGGCGAGCTTTGCTGGAGGGGGACCCGCCTAGGACCACACCGGTGGGGGGCTTTGTGCCTACAGCTGCTCAGGTTGGCTAGTTCATAAAGTTTGATGTGATGTCAGAGAGATCCTCTAGCCATGGTGGCCATACTTCGGCAGACGGCGTCCCTGTCTAGGGGTTGCCCCGTCTGCATGGGAAAGTCTAGAGCTCCATACTCTCCTGCTGAGCATCTATGGGTGCGGCACCCTTGAGGTACCCGTTGTGCTCGCCGAAGTTGAGGGAGCGTAACCAGGTGGGGCCCTTGCGGTGGTGGTTATGTCTGGTGGCAGTAAACGCTCTTGGATGATGCCCATGAACTTATGAACTTTGTTGCGGTATGTGGTGCCAGTCTTCGGAAGACACCTAGACCTAGACTTTGCCACTACCTTTAGAGGGTACGCCGACGACTAGAGCGTGGATGCCATCTATGCACTCAGGGAAAGCTTGCTGCCACACGCACAGTTTGGTGGCCAAGCAAGTCTCCGCATAGTGGTTGATGGAGGCTCGCCGTGCGAGCGTGGCTGAAGGCGTGTGTCAAGAAGACATCACCTAGCATACGGATGGAGTGGAGGCCGGGTCGGAAGCTCCATCCGAGCCGAGCGTCGCCCCGTCGGAGGGCAAGCAGCCTTTATCTTCGCCGGTCATGTCGTCAACCGATGCCACCAGTCGGCCACAGTAGAAGTAGCCAGTAGATGTAATAGTGTAAATTCATGGGGGAGCCCTCGTGTGAATAGTTGTATTGATGAATACATCAATTTTTGTTTTGTGATGAATTACTTCGTTTAGGGAAGCATGTCCCGTCTGTTCCTTGTTTCTACCCTAGCATAGTTCTATTTTTTATTCTTTCTTTTTCGCACCTACCCGTTTGTCCCGTAGGCTGCAACCTTAAGAGCCCAAGCATGGCACGCGAAGCTTAGCTGCTCGTAACCATAGGTAAAGGCGGGGTGCAGTTGGTCGGAATGTTGAAGCAAAGTTACATAAGATAATTAAAGGAACATACTACCCTTTTGTTCGGGTAGAAAAATATTTATCATAAGATAGTAAAAAATAGAGGTGGTATCGCACCCTCGTGGAGCCCCCGAGCGACCCGGGCCAAAAGTGTTTGGGCCGGGGTGCTTTGCGGGAGCGAACGTTGAATGAAAGAAAATCATAAAGACTAAATTTTAGGGGAAGAAATGACATAACTGTTTGATGTTCCAAGTGTTGGTGAGAATGTCGCCATTGTCATCCTTCAGTCGGTAGGCGCCCGGTCGGATCACTTCGGTTACCATATAGGGTCCTTCCCATGGTGGAGAGAGTTTGTGCTTCTCCTTGGTCAATTGGGTCCTTCGAAGCACGAGGTCTCCGACCTAGAGGATCCTTCCTCTGATTTTCCTCTCGTGGTACCTGCGGAGAGTCTACTGGTAGCGAGCAGAGCGGATGACGGTCATCTCATGGGCCTCCTCAAGCAGGTTGACCGCGTCCTGCTGAGCCTCCGCGGCTCGGTCATGGTCGAAAGCCTTCACTCTTGGGGCATTGTGGTTGATGTCGGAGGGCAGCACTGCTTTAGCTCCATAGGCTAGGAAGAAGGGTGTGAACCCTATGGATCGGTCTGGGGTCATTCTTAGGCTCTAGAGGATCGCTGGGACCTCTGCAACCCATCGCTCGGCGTACTTGTTGAGTCGGTTGAAGATGCATGGCTTAAGTCCTTGGAGGACCATGCCATTGGCTCGCTCGACCTAGCCATTAGTACGTGGATGTTCGACCAAAGCCCAGTTGATCCTGATGTCGTATCCATCACTAAAGTCTAGGAACTTCTTCCTGGTGAAGTTAGTTCCGTGGTCAGTGATGATACAGTTAGGAACACCGAACTGGTAGATGATGTCGAGGAAGAACTTGACTGCCTCCTTTGAATGGATGTTGGCGATGGGCTTGGCCTCTATCCACTTGGTGAACTTGTCAACTAACACGAGTAGGTGAGTGAAGCCGCCTAGGCCCTTTTTGAGGGGTCCTACCATGACGAGGCCCCAAACCACGAATAACCAGGTGATGGGGATGGTTTGGAGCTCCTATGCTGGCAAATGAGTTTGTCAAGCGTAGAACTAGCATCCCTCGCACTTGCGGACGACCTCCTCTGCATCTCGTAGTGTGGTGGGCCAGTAAAAACCTTGGTGAAAGGCTTTTCCGACCAGCGACCTTAGGGCCACGTGATGTCTATAGATTCCAGCATGGACCTCGAGGAGGAGCTGTTTCCCTTGGTTGGTAGGGATGCACTTCAATAGTACCCCTGATGGACTTCGCTCATAGAGTTCATCACTGATGGCGACGAACGTCTTGGCTCATCGAGCGATCCATCGAGCTTTAGTCCTTTTGGGTGGGAGAACCTCCTCGAGGAGGTAGGCGAGTTACGGCGCTCGCCAGTCAGTTTGATCGAGTGCCAACACGGCGACGTCGGCGGGCGACGTTGTTGTGGAGGCACTGGGGTCAGAGCCCCCGAGCATCGGTTTGGCGTCGAGGTCAGAGCCCCTAAGCGCCAGGTTGGCATCGGGGTGTGTCTGGATCGGACCTTCTAGGATGCGGGCGGATGGGTCGTGGAGGTCATTGATGAAGATCCCACTCAGAGACGGATCCCGCCTGGTGGCCAATTTCACGAGAAAATCGGCGGCATCATTGTCCTTTTGGGGGACGTGGTGCAGCTCGATCCCCTAGAATTTGTCCTTGAGCTTGCGCACCTCTTGGTAGTATGCTGCCATGAGGGGGCTTTTGTAGGAGGACTCCTTCATGACCTAGTCGATGACCAGCTCTATCGACGAAATATGGTCGGCAGTCTACCTAGGGGTATGCCCAAGGTAGTAGATTGTTGGCAGACAGATGCGCAAGCTACAAACAAGATGGTGACGCAAGACAGACATGAGGTTTTATCTAGGTTCGGCCGCCGTGAAGGCGTAATACCTACGTCCTGCGTCTGATTGTATTGCTGTATGTCAATGAGAGATGTTTTTTAGAGGGGTCCCCTGCCCGCCTTATATAGTCCGGGGGCAAGGTTACAGATCTGGAAACTAATCCTAGCCAGTTATAATTGCCATAGGTGGCCGGATAAGGATTCCTATTCTAACCGACTAGGATCTTGCTTGATCTCCAAATCTGCCTTGATTCCTTGCGCGGGATTACGAACAGATCGGCCAGGCCGCACGTCATCTTCTAGTGGGCTAGACCCCCTGATCCAGGCCGGCCCAAGCCTAGCCGTAAGGGTATAGGGGTCAATACCCCCACAGCTAGTCCCCGAGCACCATGTATTATGCTGCGACACGCCGTTCGGTCTCCCTCGACTAATGAGATCCGTCTTCATGCCATTGACCAATCAAAAGTGCCAGAGTTCTGGTCAGAACAGAGAGCAGTAGACCACAATTATAGCCAAAGATTCTGGTTGTCCGAAGAATGCATGGTGCTCTAAAGAAAAAAAGAAAAAGATTTCTTTCCTTATCAAGTGTGCCCACTTGTATTTCTGAAAAGAAATGTAAGTGGCCCTTGGACAATAGGAGTTCTGGCAAACGGTCAGAGCGTAGGGGTTGATAAAATAAGTACATTCACCGCAAGGTGAAGTGTGCCCACTTAGTCCCCGAGCCTGGTAGTAGGTGACATAGGCACGTGGTGCCAGGGTCTAAAAAGAATTTCTACTAAAGTTAAGAATCCAATCGTCGTACAAGCAATACGAGATGCACCGGTAGGTGCATCGTACCGATGTAGTCCCCGAGCTTGCTGGAAGGCGAAGTATAAGCCTTGTAGCAAGGTCTAAATAAATGCCTCTCGACTGTATGTGAGTACAAATCACATGTAGCCGCGGAGAACGGTCTCCGAGCAGTGGTCGGAACAGTTCCTGAGCACGATAGTGGTCGGTACAGTCCCCGAGCACGATAGTGGTTGGAACAGTCCCCGAGCACGATAGTGGTCTAGACAGTCCCCGAGCACGGTAGTGGTTGGGACAGTCCCCGAGCACAATGGTGGTCTGGACAGTCCCCGAGCACGAGAAGGGCGGCGAAAAACCAAATGCCACTTGTACCAATATTTTTTGTATTTATCTATCTACTTGCTCTGTCAAGTCCAATCTGTCATGTCTAGTCAAAAAAGTAGATGGGTATAGCACGTCATACTGCCTTCTTGTCTTTTCAAGCAAACAGCAGCGTGGCACCTGTAATTAGGTGCATCAGCGTGGGCCCTCTCACACTGGTAACGAAGAGGCGCATACACTGATAATGAAGAGGCGCATATATTGGCATAGATCTCGAGGTCGTGAAAACAACCGCCTGCGACGCATGCGCACGTCTCCCAAGAATCTCGAGCAGACAAAACGGCGTAACTCTTGGGTTAAATACAGTGTAGGATAGGTAAGTTACTTTTTACTGAACCCCATTACCATTCGTAGCCGCAGCCTTCTTCTTCCTCTTGCCAACCCTAGTACCTCTGAAATCACCACCAATCAATCCTCCACCATTTCCTTGTTCATCAGCAAGGCCAGATCTATGGCGAAAAGTGACGCACAGAAGAAAGCAGGAGTCATGGTGAAGGAGTGGTGGAAATCGAGAAGCAACGAGCAGACGATTGAAGACCTCGTCATCATGGGAGTACTCCACAACAAGGAGCTCGCATGATGGCATGCGCCGGAGCGCAAAGGGTACCCCGATCCACAACCAGGTGAGATCGTGGTGTTCGAAGACTTCTTTAAGCAGGGTTTTGGGGTTCCAGTACATCCTTTCCTTCAAGGTCTCGGTCTGTACTACGAGATTGGGATTTGCAATCTGCATCCCAACTCGATTCTCCTTGTCTCCACCTTCATTCATCTTTGCGGAGCATATGGCGGCTTCCAGCCCCATTTCGACTTCTTTCGCCATCTTTTCTGTCTGCGAAAGAAAGGAAGCGGTGGCTCGAAGATAGCCGGAGGTGTGTACCTCAACCTCCGTGACGGGATGAAGGCCCAGTACCTGCACTGCCCTTGGAACACGTCGCTTGACGACTGGTACAAGAAATGGTTCTACATCCGCGAAGAGCCGAACACGATCACACTGTGCGACGTGGGGTTCATTCTAGAGAAGAGGACAAGCTGGTCAGAGAAGCCCGAACACCTAGAACAGATTTCAGAAATACTGGGGATGATCCCGTGGAAGAAACTGGACGGTCCGAGCGTGGTCGGGAGCTTCATCAGCCAACGGATCCAGCCCTGCCAAAGGAGGGTACATCATGGCTACGAGTACCAAGGTAGCGCAGACCCGACCAGGACGAGGCAGGAGGCGCTTGATAAGATCGAAGTCAGGGCCAGAATTGGAGAGCTATTTAACTTAGCTGATCCAAGTTATGTCAGATTGAGTGACATCAAGCATGCTTTCAAGCTCGCCCGTCCTCCCCCAAAGGTAACTCATCTTGCCTTGTACCCGTAGTCTTATATTGTAGTAGAAACTTACTGTGTTATCTCCTATTTGCTTCCCAGATTAATGGTCGAGATAGAGCGACGGTGTTTGTGTCACCACCCCCTGGTGTAGAATGGCCGCAAGTTGCTGACCCAACCACCCAGACCAGCATCGGTGTCGAGGACGTCGACTGGGCCATGCTCAGAGTTGGAGAGGAAGCAGCGGCCAAAGCCGGTGGCCAGCAAGCGTCGTCAGGTGATCTTTACTTTGTCAGACGATGACACAGAGAAAGTAGAGGATGTCGACATCTTTCAACTCATCCCTTGAAAGAGGAGGAGGCAACTGGAGTCGATGGAGCAAGGTGGCTCCTCCATGCCGTTGGCCCCTACATCGCCGACCACTGCAGCGCGAAGGACAAGCGACGGAGGGGTCGATCACCAAGCCCCAGCGGCGGTGCTGGATGTAGGGGGTGACCAGGTGTCACCCGCACAGCACATGGAGCAAGCATGGCCGAAGAGATGTGCCTTTGCCACATCATTCCATGCTCCAACAATGTAAGTATTTGTAACTTTGATGTAAGCTTGCAATTTGTATTGATTATGGTTGCCTTCTGAACTTATCTCGGATGTACTAGTTCGGCGTCTACCGAAAATCCGGACCAACTAGCCGGGAGCGGCGTGGCTCCGCCAGCAATTTCAGAGAAGACTGCCCAGCAGCCGACCATGGAGGAACCCATAGCAGATGGTCCGCCGGAGCCTCAGAACACAAGCAGTCAGACGATAGTCCCCGAGCAGGTGGTCGACGGAAGAGCCGAGCCAAGAACAAGTACTCCGAGCACTAACCCTGCTGAGGGCAACACCTCAGCACCAAGGGTAACGGAACAGACCGAGGAGCAGCGGCCGGAGGTGATAGCACAGAGCACGTTTGTCGATGCTACAGCCCGTGGAAAGGCCATAGTGATCGCAGAAGCTGCTAACTCTGGACCAGCACGGATACCCGAAGAAGAGGCCGAAGAGGACAAAGTAGAAGAGGTCCTAGGCCGTCCATAGGACAGGCAACAACATGTATGTGTCGCGCTGGCGGAACTACCAATGGGTTGTTCATGAGGAAATCCCAGAGGTCGAAGAGACCATGAAAGTTGAACGAGCGGTGAAACGACTGGTGACGGAGGTCCAGGTATGCTTTGCTTCACCACCTGATCTTGCTGTCTAGTCAAACTTTCTTACTTAGCTTTTTGCACACAGGACTTAATGAAAACCGCAAGGTACCGTAAGAAATGCTTTGACCAGATTGAGGGGATCACTGCAAGCAATAAAGAGCTGGCGGCCGAAGTGGAACGCTTGCGCCACCAACTTGAAGCCGCCAACCATGAGAGGATAGAGCAAGAGTCGCAGAACCAGAACCTGGTCGTCTAGCTCAGTAACAAAGAGCAGGAAAGAACAAGTAAGTAGTCACTTTATCACAACGAGTGCATGACAAGTGTTGTTGCGTTGTTGGTAGTAACAGCTGTAGTGCAGGCTTAGAAGCTGAAGTAGTCCGTCTTCGAGAGGAGAACAGTCGTGCTGTCGTAGAGTGTGATCGCCTGAAGGAAGACAATAGAAAACTAGCGCACGACCAGTCGCAGCTCTGGGACCACACGACCAAGATGAAAGAGGAACTGAAAAGTAAGTTTTCCAGACCCCTTTGCTCACTTTTGTTTTCCGCCTTATCCTGTCATGGTATGACGTTTGAATGGCTTGTGCGGTTTGCAATTTTAAAAGTCAATGCCAAGAAGCATCTGGAGGCCGTGATAAAAGATCGTGACGGCTGGAAAGCGCGGTGCCAAGAGATCACCGAAGATCAGGACACATGGAAAACCCGGTGCCAGGAGGTGGCAACGAGCATTCTGTCGGTCCTCAACCTTATCGACCCAGCGCTTACAGAGGACGTGCCAAGGACACCACAACTTGGACTGGTCGATAGATGCCGAAAGGCATGGGGATGGTTCCAGGAGTTTGTGAAGGAGGCGGGTGAGTACACAGGCGCACATGTGCTAAGCATGGTGCGTGCTCACTACCCCTTGATTGATCTCAAGCGCCTGGAGGTTGGATACCCGAAGGAGGTAGATCCAGACAAGGCTGAGGAGCTTCGGATGACCCAGCTGGACTTGTCGGCAAAAATAATTGGCGACATTAACCTATGTGGAGGCCTTACTGCACCTGTACAGAATACGCCATCAACAAGTCAGCTGGAAGCGCCGTCAGTTTTAAGCCAACCAGCGAAGTCTGCGGTCTCGACCAGCCAGGCATCGGCGGGGCCATCTTCTTCAGCTCGACCAGTACAAGAGTCCCCGAGACTCGAGCACGATGCTAGGCCTAGCGAGCAGCAGGTGCCACGTGCCCCGACCAGCCAATAGGATAGGCTATAGCTGTAGAAGAAGATGTAGTTGTGTTATTGTAAACTTAGACCTTTTCAGGCAAGCTTGTAATAACGTAACTGTATATCAGCATAAGCTTGTTTGTTTTGTAGAAAACGTATTTAAGCTTGGATCTCGTGTTGGTGTAACGAAGTGAGAACATGTTAGCGTTCTGTTTAGTTGTACCAGTTTAGTCGAGACGTCATCCTGACAGGTTTGTATGGCCCTGGTTTGTCCTGTGGTCGGAGTGTGAGGTGCATAGCCTGTGCACACGTAGACGCACACAAGTCAAACCAGAGGGGACCTGCCGATCACCCATAGCGTAGAGAGCAGATCCCATGCACGCATTGGGAGGAACCGGAGACAGGTCCTGCTCCGAAAACCCGGGAAGGAATGGTGGTTGGTTTTGACTGGTTGAGTTAGAATAACAATAGACTTCGAAGTGACACATTAGAGTGGTCGGAGAAATCATAATAGCTTTATTGAATTAAATCAAAAGTACAAGAGGAGTACATATCTTAGTAGTTAAGCATAGAAACACCTAAGCTTGTCGATGTGCCATGAATTGGGTACGTCCATACCGTCCAGGTGAGCTAACCTGTAAGACGTTGGTCGTGTAACTTCCTTGATCATGAAGGGCCCTTCCCATGGAGTTGCGAGTTTGTGGACACCAGCCTGATTCGTCTTCCACTTCAGGACCAGGTCCCCAACCATGAAGGACCGCTCCTTAACGTTCTTGTTGTAGTACCTGCGCAAAACAGTAAGGTATTTGGCTGTACGTACACAAGAATCAAGTCGCTTCTCTTCTGCACTATTCACTTCTAACTCCCGCACTTCATTGGCCTTGTCTTCATCGAAGTTCTCTACCCGTGCTGATCTGAAGGCTATATCTGCTGGGAGCACTGCCTCAGCACCGTAAACCATAAAGTATGGTGATACGCCGGTATTGCGACTGGGCTGGGTTCTGAGGCCCCAGACCACGGCTGGTAACTCTTTGAGCCATCTTCTGGGAGCTTTGTCGTTTTCTCTGTACATCCTCTTCTTAAGTGCGTCCAAGATCATGACATTTGCCTACTCGACCTATCCATTGGCTCTAGGGTGCGCCACCAAGACGTATTTTACTACTATGCTCCTTTCATCGCAGAAGTCCCAAAAAGCGTTCCCGGTGAACTGAGTACCCAGATCAGTGATGATGCTGTTGGGTATGCCGAAGCGGTGGATGACCTGGTCAATGAACGTGATGGCTTTTTCTGAAGATGCCTGTACCAGAGGCATGTACTCTATCCACTTAGAAAATTTGTCGATCAGCACAAAGACGCATGTAAATTTCCTAGGAGCCGGTTTGAAGGGCCCGATCATATCCAGTCCCCAGCATGTGAAGGGCCAAGAGGCCGGTATTGTCTGAATCTCATGTGCTGGTACGTGGATTCTCTTGGCGAAGAACTGACAACCCTCACAATGGCGGACTAGCTTCTCTGCATCGGCTACGGCTGACGGCCAATAGAACCCTGCTCGGAAAGCCATGCCAACCAGCATTCCCGAGGCCGCGTGGTTGCCGCAGGAACTAGAATGGATTTGGTCCAGGAGATGTTCGCCATCCTCCTGGGTTATACATTTCATCAAGATCTCCTCCTTTGCGTTCTTGCACCACAATTTGCCATCAACGAGCAGATATTGCTTACTGCGACGCATCAGGCGTTCGTTTTCTGTCCGATCAGCGTAACCGCTACCATCTGTCAGATACTTGATGAAAGGTACTCCCCAGTCAGGCTCCTTAGTGGTTGGAGGTGGTTCGATGGTGTTTGACGCCAGAACCGTAGCCACCAAAAGCTGGTCTGGAGGCTTGTCGACCGTGGGATCTTCCTCTTCGATGGAAGGCGTGAGCAGGTCTTGAACAAATACGCCATGTGGGACTTTAGCTCGAGATGATCCTAACTTTGACAGCGCATCTGCTGCTTGATTTTTGTCCCAGACCACATGTGTGTACTCGATGCCATAGAACTTGCTTTCCAGATTTCGGATCGATTTGCAATATGCATCCATCTTTTCGCTAGTCGTATCCCAGTCCTTGTTGAGTTGCTTGATGACCAGAGCTGAGTCTCCATAGACATAGAGACGTTTGACACTAAGCTCGACCGCAATGCGCAGACCATGTAGGCATGCTTCGTACTCGGCGGCGTTATTAGATGCCGGGAAATAAATCCTGAGGACGTATTGGAGCTGCTCCTTGGATGGTGACACGAAAAGGACTCCTGCTCCTGCACCGTCGATGTTGAGAGAGCCATCGAAGTACATCTTCCAATACTCATTGGGCCCCTGAGAGGCAGGTGTGCTTAAGTCTGTCCACTCAACGATGAAATCGACAAGTGCCTGAGACTTGATTGTAGTACGGCTTGCAAATTCCAAGGAGAAAGGGCATAGCTCCATTGCCCATTTGACGATGCGCCCATTCGCATCCTTGTTGGGAATGATGTCTCCCAGAGGGGACTTGGTCATGACCACCACACGATATCCGTCGAAGTAATGTTTCAACTTTTGGGATGTTATCAGTATGGCGTAGATCAGTTTCTGAATCTATGGGTACCTGGTCTTGGATTCATTAAGTACCTCACTGATGAAATAAATTGGTCGTTGTACCTTGTAGGCGTGGCCAGGCTTGTCGCGCTCGACCACCATGGCAGTGGAGACCACTCGATTAGTTGCCGCAATGTAAAGCAGGAGGGTTTCGTCTTCTTTGGGAGAAGTGAGGACCGGAGGTGATGTAAGGAACTGTTTCAACTGTGTGAAGGCAGCGTCTGCTTCCTCTGACCACTCAAACTTCTCGGATGCTTTGAGCAGCTTGAAAAATGGTAGTCCTTTTTCGCCTAATCTTGATATGAAACGACTGAGAGCAGCCATGCATCCGGTAAGCTTCTGAACATCCTTCACCTTTTTGGGCGGCTTCATGTCTAAGACAGCTTTGACTTTCTCTAGGTTAGGGCGTATGCCGTCGTGACTGACGACGTTGCCAAGTAGTATACCAGAAGGAACACCAAAGATGCACTTCTTTCGGTTTAATTTCCATTGGAATGTAATAAGGGCTGCAAAGGTGCGTTCCAGGTCGTCAACAAGGGTATGTGCTTCCCTAGTTTTGACAACTACATCATCAACATAAACCTCGACGAGGTCGTCTTTTATCTCATCTTTGAGGCAGGCCTGTATGGCGCGTTGGTAGGTAGCCCTGGCGTTCTTGAGCCCGAATGACATGGTCGTGTAGCAGTAGGCGCCGAAAGGCATGATAAAGGATGTCTTGATCTAGTCGTCCTTTTTGAGAGCGATCTGGTGATAACCAGAGTAGCAATTGAGAAAGGAAAGCAGCTCGCAGCCGGCGGTTGAATCTATGACCTCGTCTATGCGAGGTAAGCCGAAGGGGTCTTTAGGGCAGTGTTTGTTGAGATCAGTGTAATCAACGCACATTCTCCATTCATTATTCTTTTTGTGTACAAGAACTGGGTTGGCTAACCACTCCGGATGATACACTTCTTTGATAAATCCGGCTGCCAAAATCCATGTAACTTCTACCCTAATCGCCTCCTTTTTGTCGTGAGCGAAACATCGTAGCTTCTGCTTGATAGGTTTGGCCTTGCCATTGACATTCAAGGAGTGCTCGATCAAGTTCCGAGGTACACTGGGCATGTCAGCAGGTTTCCATGCAAACACACTCACGTTGCTCCTCAAGAACCTGATGAGCGCGTCTTCCTATTTAGGATCCAGGTTGGCCCCGATAAGGGCTGTTTTGCTGGGATCACCGTCGACCAGCTGGATCACCTTATGCTCCTTGGACTTGATGTTCTTGCGTGGAGCCTCGAGCTCTGGGATCTCCAGGTGGTCGGCTGAGGTCTTCTTAGCATCGAGCATGGTCTCAGCCATGCGAATAGAGAGGTCCTGAGCCTCTGCTATTTTGAAGCTATCGTCCTCGCAGGTATAAGCTGCGTATACGTTGCCCCTGAGAGTTAGAACCCCTTTCTCGGTAGGCATCTTGAGCACCAAATACTTGTAGTGAGGTATGGCCATGAATTTAGTGAGCGATGGTCGACCAAGGATAGCATGGTAGGTGCCGTCGAAGTCAGCGACCACGAAGTTGACATAGTCGGTGTGGAAGTGGTCCGGGGTACCAAATTGCACAGGTAGCGTGATCTGCCCGAGAGGTGTAGAGCTCTATCCGGGGAGAACACCCCAGAACTTTGCCTCGTATGGCTTGAGATCCGCCTGGGTTATCTTCAGGGCTGGTAGACTGTTCTTGAACAGTATATCAATGGAACTACCGCCGTCAATCAGCACTCTGTCGAACTGAACCTTGTTGATACAAGGGTCGAGGACCAGAGGAAAACATCCTGGCTCAGGTATTGCAGCCCATTGGTCCTTTCTACTAAAGGAGATCTCACGGTGAGACCAAGGAGGGAGCCGCGGATCAGCGATGAGGTTGTCGGTGTTGGCCACGTTCAAGCAGGCGCGGGCGAGCAGCTTGCATTCTCGTTTGGTCTCGATGGACACTTTGCCTCCAATGATGGTGTGGACACGATCGGTTGGCTTGACGTACTTGTGACGGGGATCTACGTCTTCATCATCATTGTCCTCGTTGCGCTGTTCCCCTGCATCGTTAGGCTTGTCGGACGTATCTAGAGCCTGTTGACGCGTGTAGATAGACTTGAGAACGCGGCAATTTTCCATGGTATGGTTTGACTTGGGGTGGAGCTGGCAGGGTCCTTTCAACGCTTTGGCATAGTCTTCTTCATAGTTGCGATGTCCGCCACCTTTCTTAACGGTGTTGACCTCGCCGTTGTCTTCCCGAGCACGCTTGCCCCTGTAATTGTCACGGCGATTACGCCGCTGATTACGCTGGTCGTGGTGGTCGTGGGAGTCGTTGCGCTGGTTGCGGCGGTCAAAATTGTCGTTCCGACCACGGTTGCCGCGGTAGTCATCGCGGTGTGGGGGGTGGTCGGAGCGTGGAACCCTTGCTGCTTCTTCGATAATTATCTTTTTAGTGTCATCGGCATCCGCATATTTTTTAGCAGTGGCTAGGAGCGCTGTGACTGATTCAGGCCTCTTGCGGAGGAGCTTGTCCCTTAGGGCATCGTGGAAACGGAGACCAGTGATGAACGCCTCAATTGCCTCGTTGTCGGAGATTGACGGGACCTTGATGCGCATCTCCGAGAAGCGTCGGACGTACTCCCATAGTGGCTCATCTTTGCGATCTCGAATCCGCTGCAGATCGTATTTGTTGCTGGGTTGCTTGCAAGTAGCAATGAAGTTGTCGATGAAAGCTTGCTTGAGCTCCTGCCAAGAATCGAAGTAGTTCGCCGACAAGCTGACCAGCCATTGGTGGCCTGCATGGCCGACGGTGACTGGGAAGTAATTAGACATGACATGCTCGCCAGCCATGGCTGATCTGCACGCGGTTTCGTAGAGCATAACCCATAATTCGGGGTTCTCCTTGCCGTCGTACTTCTGAAGTTTCTCGAGCTTGAAGTTCTTGGGCCATATGACTTAGCGAAGGTGAGAAGTAAACTGCTTCAAACCCGGAGGACCGTGGGTAGTGTCGTACTCCATACGGCGATAGCTTTCGTGGGATGCACGATCGTGGGCTCTTTGGTTAATGCGATCGCGCAGATCGCGTTCTCCGAGGTAATGGTGGAGATCGTTATTACCATCGCGGTGATCCTGGTTGCCACCCTGGTTAACCCTACGACCGCGGTTATCACAGCGGTTGTCGCGGTTGTCTCGGCGGTTGTCATCCCGGTAGTTGCGGTGGTTGTCGTCCCGACCACCGTCATGGCCACCGTTTCCACCTTGACGGTTGTCTGAGGGGTCATCGTTGCGCGAGCCACATTGGTTGGGTGGCTGTGAGCGACTTGAGTACTAGCGGTTGTGGCTTGACTCGACTGAGACGGATGGAGCCCGGGCTTGATTTACAATCTCTGTGGTCTGGGCCATAGCAGCCGTCAGGTAAGCTTGTATATCATCGCGAACTGCATGGGTTTCCGGGGTATTGGGTAGTCGTTGCATTGTCGCCATAGCAACGGCTACGTTGGCACTTGGAGTCCTGAAGACCTATTTGTCCCCCACCCTGTCGAAGGCATTGTTAAGGTCGCGTGGCTGGACCCTTATGCGTCGTGCCTCCTCTTCTGCCTCGGCTTCGATTTGCCGGCGATTAAACTGGTCAATATTGCGTGCTTCGTGCACCAGCCTTTCTTGTTCTATTTCACCAACTGCCGGTGGTTCGTCATTACTGACAATGTTGATCAAGTCCCCTCGCCTTAGTGGGAAAGATGGGAATCATGGGAACTCCGGGGCGTGGTCTGGGATATCCAGATCATATTCAACGCCTTCATCATCATGATGCTGGAGCTCGGTGTGAACGGAGGCATTAGATGTGATGCTAGACGAGGAGCTTGAGCCACCCTATTGAACTGTGTGGACAGATCCTTCTCGATAATCCTCAATCCGGACCATGTTGACAAAGTTGCGCAGGCCGTAGGGCTGGGCCTGGTAGTTCTCCATCGAGGCTTCGTACTCGGAGAGCCGGAGACCTGTCGCGGAGGCTGGCCGGCGACGAACGAAGCGCCCTTCAGGAGTAGATGCGACCACGAGATCCATACCGAGTCATGCAGGATGACTGGCCCGAGCTGGTCGGGTAGATCTATTGTGGGTAGCGGTTACCTGCTCATTAGGTTGACTTTGAATTGAACTTACCAGAGCTAGGGTTTCAGAAAGTTTGGTGCTGACCCGATCGATGGAGTTGAGCAGGTCGGTGTTGTCGATCTGCTTTCCTTTGTAGCGAGGAAGCGGACGATGGGTTGTCGGCATGGCTGAAGATGATCCAGGCGTGGCTGAAGCCGGATCCACCGTGGTCGGAGCCGTAGCCGATGCAGGTGAAGCAGTGGCTGAAGCAGGTGATCTGGCCGACGGTGAACGTGAGGCCATTCAGCGTAGCCATGGAGCCGGGGATGATGACCATCTTGTTCGCTTGGAGAGCAGTACGCACACCCCCTACCTGGCGCGCCACTATCGACGAAATATGGTCGGTAGTCTACCTAGGGGTATGCCCAAGGTAGTAGATTGTCGGCAGATAGATGCGCAAGCTACAAACAAGATGGTGACGCAAGACAGACACGAGGTTTTATCCAGGTTCGGCCGCCATGAAGGCGTAATACCTACGTCATGCGTCCGATTATATTGTTGTATGTCAATGAGAGATGTTTTTTTAGAGGGGTCCCCTGCCCGCCTTATATAGTTCGGGGGGCAGGGTTACAGATCTGGAAACTAATCCTAGCCAGTTACAATTGCCATAGGTGGCCGGATAAGGATTCCTATTCTAACCGGCCAGGATCTTGCTTGATCTCCAAATCTGCCTTGATTCCTTGCACAGGATTCTGAACAGATCGGCAGGGCCGCGCGTCGTCTTCTAGTGGGCTAGACCCCCTGATCCGGGTCGGCCCAAGCCTAGCCGTAAGGGTATAGGGGTCAATACCCCCACAAGCTCCAAGTCGTCGTGAACGTAGAGTCGAGTAGCGCCAAGCTCGATGGCGATGTGTAGTCCATTGATGAGGGCCTCATACTCTGCGGTGTTGTTTGAGGCTAAAAAGTGGAGGCGGATGGCGTAGCGGAGCCTACTCCCATCTGGAGAGATCAGAACCACTCTAGCCCCCGAGCCGGGCACCATGAAGGACCCATTGAAGTACATTGTCTAGTACTCGTGGGTGACGTCTAGGGTCGGTAGCTAGACCTCCATCCATTCAGCGACAAAATCTATGAGAGCCTAAGACTTAATAGTGGTACGGGGGATATACCTGATGTTGTGGCCCATGAGTTTGAGTGCCCACTTGGAGATCCATCCCACAGCGTCATGGTTGCGGATGATGTCTCCGAGCGGGTATGAAGTGACGACCATGACTTCATGGTCGGTGAAGTAGTGCAGGAGCTTTCGGGTTACCATCAGCATGACATATAGGAGTTTTTGCACCTGGGGGTATCGGACCTTAGGGTCAGTGAGTACCTCCCTGACAAAGTATATGGGTCATTGGACCATAAGGTGGTGTCCCGGCTCCTCCCTTTCGATGACTAGGGCGGTGCTCACCACATGGTTGCTTGCTGCAACATAGAGGAGGAGGGGTTCTCCCTATTTGAGAGCGATGAGGATCGGGGCCGACGTCAGTGACGCTTTGAGGCTCTCCAAAGCCTGCTGTGCTTCCTCAGTCCAGACGAATGTGTTTGTCCTTTTGAGTAGCTTGTAGAGAGGCATCCCTCGCTCGCCGAGCCAGGAGATGAACCAGCTTAGGGCGGCCAGACAGCCGGTGAGCCTTTGTACGCCCTTGACATTGCGTATAGGTCCCATATTGGAGATAACAGTGATTTTTTCGGGGTTGGCCTCAATACCACGTTCGGGCATGATATATCCAAGCAGCTTCCTGGCGGAACCTCAAAAACACATTTTTCGGGATTCAATTTGATGTTGAACCTTTAGATGTTCACAAATGTCATGGCCAAGTTTGCGATCAGGTCACAAGCTTGAGCCGTTTTGACCACTATGTCATCAACATAGACGTTGATTATTGGTTTCGGCCGCTCGGCTTGATCAGGCTGATCGAGCAGGTCGATTTGGTCGGTGAAGCATTGCTGCATGCACCTTTGGTAGGTGGCGCCAGCATTCTTCAGACCAAAAGGCATGGTTACGTAGCAGTACGAACAATATGGGGTGATGAACGAGGTTGCGAGCTGATCAGACTCTTTCATCATGATCAGGTGATAGCCTGAGTAGGCATCTAGAAAAGAGAGGATCTCGCATCTTGAGGTGGAGTCGACTATCTGGTCTATGCGTGGCAAAGGAAAGTGATCCTTTCGACATGCTTTGTTGAGGCCAGTATAATCAATGCACATTCTCCATTTCTCGGTCTTCTTTTTAATAAGAACAGGATTGGTAAGCCAGTCAGAGTGGAATACCTTTCTAATGAAGCCGGTTGCCAGGAGTTTGGCAACCTCCTCGTCTATGGCCCTACGCCTCTCATCGTCAAAGCAACACAGGTGTTGCTTGGCGGGCTTCGAGCCCGGGATGAGGCATAGTGCATGCTCGGTGACCTCCCGCGGTATGCCTGGCATGTCAGATGGTTTCCATGCGAAGACATCGCGATTAGCGCACAGGAAGTCGATGAGCTCGCATTCCTATTTGGCTGGGAGCTGGGTCCCGACCCGCATCATTTTGGTTGGGTCAGTGGGGTCGATCCCCACCGCCTTAGTTTCCTCAAGTGGACAGAAGGCCATCGAGGAGGTTGGTTTGTTGCAATCCAGGACTGCTGGGGTCGACAACTCCCCGAGCCGTGGGAGCTCGAAAGAGTTGATGAAGACAGTGGTGAGCTCGTAATGCTCACGGTCGCACATGAAGGCATGCAAGAAGGTGCTACCCACAGTGATGACATCGTTCGGTCCCGACATCTTTAGCTTCAGGTAGGTGTAGTTGGGGACCGCCATGAACTTGGCATAGCATGGCCGCCCCAAGATGGCATGGTAAGACCTCGGGAAGTCCACCACCTCGAAGGTGAGCACCTCCGAGCAAAAGTTGGCTTGGTCGCCAAACATGATGGGTAGGTCGATCTGCCCGAGCGGATATGCCTACGTTCTCAGGATCATGCCGTGGAATGGTGAGCTCATCGGTCAGAGCTCCGACCGGGGATGCGCATGGCGTCGAGGGTGTTGACGTAGAGGATGTTGAGGCTGCTGCCTCCATCCATCAGCACCTTGGTGAGGGCTTCTTGCAGACGATGGGGTCGACAATGAGTGGGTAGCGCCCTGGTCTTGCGATGTGGGACGGATGGTCCCTCCGATCAAAAGAATCGAAGAATCTAACCAGCGGAGGAAGGTGGGGATGACCATTTCGGGGATGCATGCCTCTCTGTAGCGCACTTTGTGTTGGCACTTGGAGTAGACGACATCAGACCCCCTGAAGATCATGATGCATTCCTCAGGATTAGGAAAGTTGTCCCCATCCTTGCCTACCGCGCCCCCTTTCTTGGCTACTGCCACCTTGCCCTTTCCTTCTTTTGGCCCACCGGCCTATTGGAGGAAGCGTTTGAGGAGCTTGCAGTCCTTATAGAGGTGCTTGACGGGGTAGGCGTGGTTGGTGCATGGGCTATCCATGAGCTTGTTGAAGTGGTTAGATAGGCCCAACTAGGGCTACTTGCCCGCACGATCAGCTGTGGCGACCAATGCGGTGTTGGCTGGTCGGCCCCAATCCTTCTTGTTCTTCTTGCCCCTTTGCGTGGAGGCGCCCTTGTCTTGATCCTCGCACTTGGCCTTGCCCTTGTCCAGGCCTCCATTGAATACTACTCCGACCGCCTCCTCATCGGTGGCATAGTTTGTGGCAACATCGAGCAGGTCACGGGTGGTACGGGGCTTTAGGCAGCCAAGCTTGTGGACCAGGGACTCATAGGTTGTCCCAGAGAGGAATGCGCTGAAGACGTCTGCATCGACGACATTAGGAAGGGAGTTGCACCACTTCGAGAACCTGTAGATGTAATCCCGTAGGGACTCATTGGGCTCTTGCTGGCAGCTCTTGAGGTCCCAGGAGTTCCCAGAGCGGACATACGTGTGGCAGAACCTCCTAAGTTATAGGGCCCACATGCACTTGTCACTGTCCGACGACCTTTGACATTTATGCATATGTTTCCATTAACTTAAAAAGACTGTCGGGTGTCCTCGGGGAACCCCGAATCATCCATGATTTCCGAGCAGGATCACGTTACAGAGTCATTGCAGTATTACAACATTTATTCAAATATCAATACTAGAGTAAAAACAGCGGAAGTCTTATGATAACATAGTTTACAAACCAGTTGTTTAAAACCTTACAACCTAAGTTCGATACTTATTACAAACCATAGTAGTAGTGGAGTGGCATAATTAACATATACATAACACCCAAAATAAACATCCTGCCCAAGGATCACACATTTACTTCTCATCGTCAGAACGAACGATAGTCATCCAGCATGATCCAAAACAGATCTGCTCATGAGGCTCACCTGCAACAAGGGTCAACGAACCCTGAGTACAAAAGTACTCAACAAGACTTAACCGAAATAAAACTGATAGAACTCAGGAATGCCAGCTCATGGGATTCAAGGTATGGCTTTAACAATAATCAAAGTTCTTTTGCGTAAAAGCTCTTTAACAAAATTCTTTACTTCAAAGGTAAAACTTTATAAGTACCACATATGAATCTGCCATGATCCGTAATGAGTTCATGAACTTCATAACAATCTCTTTCGCAGACCTTTCTCAAGTTCCAGTTATTAATTACTATGATGATGAACAGTGAGTTGAGTCTCCATAACCGAGGAGCAACGATGATTCGAACCGATTATAAACCCAGCTGGGAATTCCAGACCACACGACATATGTAGGTCCCTGACCTCCATATACCAACCTACCCTTGGATCCTCTAAACAAGAACGGGTCCGCGCCACCCAAGAATACAGCACTCCACCAATCCAGCCCATGGCCACGTGGGTACATGCTACTCTCGCCATCTCTCCACTCCCAGTGCGCGAGTAGCCATTCTCATAATAGAATAGCCAAGTTAAGGCTTACCGGAGTATGTGGTTAGTACTACAAAGTCTCACCTCATGCAATTCAACAACGGACGGACCTTAATCGACACAGGCGGAAAGAACCTGCTCACAAGACCTCCATGTCTTGTGGCTCACACACACCGAGTCCGCCCGGTCTAGATTTATTACTCCACATTCCCATATCACATGACAACATAAGTTAACCAAGATTCCGTTTAAAGTTCGCAAGTGACAGGTAATCATCGACTTTCATCGTTCCAAGCATAGCTAAGCAAAACTAGGCATATACGAATTTAAAACTGGTAATATGGTAAATATGGAATAACAAGGTTGGTAATGCAACAATTTGTTTTGCACTTGGCTCCTAATCACTTAATGCAGTAAAGAGAAGCAAAAGCGAAATCAATTTGTAAAATACAAGGTAGGGTTGTATGCATCCAGGGCTTGCCTTCGTTGACGGAAAAGTCTGGTTCTTGCGATGTATCACAAGTATTCGATCCGACCTCAACAGACGGATTAACCTCCTCAACAACTTGATTAACTACCACGTGTTCACCTTCCTTCACTACACGTAATAACAATGCCATGTTTAATATGATGCAGAATACGAAACGTGATGCTCGATGATGGATGCAAAAATTCAGAATTTGAATACAACTTTCCTTCGTGGTACAGTTGCAAGTCAAACAAACTAAATCTTTTTCGTATTACTTACATCGATTGCCAAGGATCATTATCAACAAATGACCCAAGGTCATCACTCAATCCAAAATTTCAAACAAAACCTAAATCATTAAAGGTTACTATTTGCTTTTATGAATTAATTATTTAATTCAAAATTATGAAATAAATCAACTTATTCTAATTGAGCTCAAAATTTTAGTAAATGTTCATTACATGATAAGTAAGTGGCAAAACAAATTTCATAATTTTTGGACAATTAAATAAGGCTATAAAAATCATGGAAATTCATTTATTAATAAATTGAGCAATTTTATCACATCCAAAAAGTGCTGAAAAACAATATTTCAAATTTTTATTAAATAGTATGCATCACATAGAGGTCACACAAAAATTTTCATAATTTTTGGAACTATAATTAAATTTATACAAAAATAACAAAAATAGACACTATTCATTCAAATCTGAAAATAGAAAAATCCATTTGAACGCTGAGTCACTGACAACCCGACCCTACCTGTCATCCCTAACCTCCGACGTTGACCACGGTGGCACGCGTGCTGACCGGCGAATTCTCGCCGCTGGTGAGACCAACAGCGACGGTGAGGGTACTAACATGATCACTACGTCACAGCGCATCGATTTATGGCACTAACGCGACCAGTTACGGATTGAACCGAGCACTACGCCGACCATGGCGGCCATGACGGTGCTGCTGCACTACGCCGGCGATGTGAGACCTGTAAAGCTTAAACGGATAGCTCAGGAAGCACCAGCAGCTCACCCCGAACAAGTTGGAGCCAAGAGCTGAGCTGAATGATCAACGGAGGCGCTGGTCGACGTTCACAGCAACCACGGCGAAGCACACAACGACGACAGCGATGTTCCGGTGACTGTGGTGGACAAAATGGTCAAACAACCGGGCACAAAGCACCACGGCATCACGGAGAAGCTGAAACAATGCTTCCCGAGGTCAGAAGCTCACCGTAGAGTACTGGCCACGACGGAGCAGCCACGACGGAGATGTTGCCGACCGCGAGGAAGAAGAGCGCGCATAGCAAGTTCTCGGCGAATACAGGCGACCAAGGTTGGTTGGCTGGGTGCACAAGGAATAGGCGAAGCTAGGACGGGCTTTGCCGAGACGGCAACGGCGCTAGGTCGACGGCGAGAGCTCAACGGAGCTGCGGTGGTGGTGACAGGAAAACAGAGGAGGAAGAAAAACGACGACGACGGCGTCTCGGTTCTTATAACGCGACTCAGAAGCTCAAGGAAACCTCGACGGAGCCGTTTCTGCGCCAGCGCGATGCCAAGGACGGCCACGACGTGCCTGGAACGCCGAAGAAGGTCGCCGGCAGTGTAGCTACGGCGGTGAACACTGTTCACAGTATTTACAAGTTTGCCATTCGCCAAAATTCACAAATTACTCTCAAATTTTCATAACAACTCAAAAATCTCCAAAAACAAAAGTTGTTCAAAATCAAAAGTTCTACAACTTTGCTTTTATAACCATTTCCTAATTCGGTCTAGATTTTGAAATGAACTTTTGAATTTGAATAGGGAAATTTAACGAATTACGCCTTTTTGAATTACTCCAAATTTTTCTAAACAACTTGCAAAACTCCAAAAACAAACTTTGTATAACTTGACAAGCTCTACACTTTTTCTTTTGGGCTCAACCCCAAAATATGCTTAGATTTTGAAATGGATTTTTAGGGTAGGATTTAAATGCTGAAAATTGGGGTTTTCTCGAAAAATTCAAAATCCAAACAAACTTTGAACTTGAGTCAAACAATACAATTCAACACATACCACATAAATATAAACTTGTTTTAGTGTATGCATCTCAAAGTTTTCACCAATTGCCAAATGCTTTGCAATGCGTATGATGACATGTCAGGTTTTAGTATTTAAACACCCGAGGTGTTACAATCCTTCCCCCTAAAAGAAATCTCGCCCCGAGATTCAAAGCCATAGGGTAAGTAATGGAAAAGGAAATGTGTCGCGAGAACACATACAAGATCTATCCATAAAACAGCTAAGCTCCCTTTACAAAACACAACTTTGTACAACCGAGCTCAACTAACATTACTCTATTCTATATAGACGCTAGAAACTCTGGAAACTTTTCTAACAAGTAATCTTCTGATTCCCAAGTAGCTTCCTCTTCTGAATGTTGATTCCATTGTATTTTATAGAACTTGATTGTCCGTCTTCGAGTAACACGATCTTTCTAATCTAACACTCGGATAGGATATTCGGAATAAGTTCAATCCGGTTCTAGTTCCACTCCTTCAACTTCAACATTCTGTTCAGGCACTCGGAGACACTTCTTTAATTGGGAAACATGGAATACATCATGTATAGCTACAAGATGTTCAGGTAATTTCAAGCGATATGCCACTTTTCCATACCTTTCCAAAATTTGATATGGTCCAATATATCGGGGTGTCAACTTTCCTTTAACACCAAAACGGGTGACTCCCTTCATTGGTGATACCTTCAGATATACAAAATCTCCTTTGTTAAATACCAATGGTCTCCGTCTTCTATCCGCATAACTCTTTTGGCGGGACTGAGCTATCTTCAAATTACTCTGTATTTGCCTAACCTTGTCTTCTATTTCTTTCACAAGGTCAACTCCAAAGAATCTTCTTTCTCCAGGCTCAGACCAACTTAATGATGTTCTGCATCTACGACCATAGAGTGCTTCAAATGGAGCCATTCTAATGCTTTCCTGATAACTATTGTTGTATGAGAACTCGGCCAAAGGTAAGCATTTATCCCACTTATTGGAATAGTTAAGGACGCAACACCTTAACATATCTTCAAGTACTTGATTGACTCTTTCAGTCTGTCCATCAGTCTGCGGATGATAAGCTGTACTATACAGAAGTTTGGTACCTAACGAAGCATGTAAGTGTTTCCAAAAATTGGAGACAAACTGTGTACCCCTATCTAACACTATGGTCTTTGGTACTCCATGCAAACTCATGATTCTTGCTAAATACATCTTGGCATATTGGATCGTAGGATATATAGTCTTGACAGGAAGAAAATGTGCTGACTTAGTGAGTCGATCTACAATAACCCATACTGAGTCAAATCCCTTTGATGTCTTGGGTAGACCAACAATAAAATCCATACTTAAGTCCTCCCATTTCCAAGATGGAATAGGTAATGGTTGTAATTCACCAACAGACCTCAAATATATAGCTTTCACCTTTTGACAAGTATCACACTTCGCTATATATCTAGCAATCTCTATTTTCATTTTAGTCCACCAGAATCTTTGCTTCAAGTCATGGTACATCTTGTTGCTTCCTGGATGGATAGATAACCTAGTAGCATGTGCCTCTTCTAGAATTGACTGCCGCAACTCAGGAACTTTTGGTACCACCAGGCGATCCTTGAACCATAACACATCTTCATCATCTATGCTAAAGCATTCCGCTTTTCCATTCTTGACTCTTTCCTTGATATGGGCTATACCCTTGTTTTCCTTCTAAGCAGCAATAACTTGATCTTGAATAGTGGCTTCAACAATTATGTTGGTCAAACTTCCTTGTTGAATTACTTCTACATTCAACTTCTCCATTTCTTGACATAAATTCAAACCCATTATTCTCACTGTCAGACAATTGCAATAACTTTTGCGACTGAGGGCATCTGCAACCACATTTGCTTTATCCGGGTGATAATATACTTCCAAGTCATAATCCTTAATCAGTTCTAACCATCTTCTTTGTCGCATGTTCAATTCTGACTGAGTAAAGATATACTTTAAGCTCTTGTGGTCTATATACATATGGCACGCATTACCAAGTAGGTAATGCTGCCAGATCTTCAGAGCATGGACCACAGCTGCTAACTCCAAATCATGAGTTGGATAGTGTTCTTCATGTTGTTTAAGTTGCCTGGATGCATAAGCAATGACTCAGCCTTCTTGCATCAACACACATCCAATACCAATACCTGAAGCCTCACAATAAACATCAAACGGCTTTTCGATATCAGGTTGGGCTAGCACTGGTGCAATAGTCAACAGTCTTTTCAAAGTCTGGAAAGCCTTTCCACATTCAGATGACCAGACAAACTTAACTTGATTCTTCAACAATTCAGTTATGGACTTTGATATTTTAGAGAAATCTGGAATAAACCGACGGTAATACCCCGCCAATCCCAGAAAACTCCGAACTTGATGAACTGTGGTTGGCGGTTTCCAATCAAGCACATCCTTTACTTTGTTTGGATCAACTGCAACTCCTTCAGCTGACAAGACATGTCCAAGAAATTGCACTTCCTTAAGCCAAAAATCACACTTGCTGAACTTGGCATATAGTTGATGTTCTCTCAAGCGGGTCAGAACAATTCTGAGATGTTCCGCATGTTCTTCCTTATTCTTGGAATATACTAAAATGTCATCAATAAACACCACTACAAACTTGTCTAGCTCAGGCATGAATACTGAGTTCATCAGATACATGAAATGAGCTGGAGCATTTGTCAATCCAAAAGACATTACCAAGTATTCATATAATCCATATCTTGTGGTAAATGCCGTTTTGGGTATATCTTCAGGCTTTATCTTGATTTGGTGATATCCTGATCTCAAATCTATCTTGGAGAAAACTTTGGCTCCGGCCAATTGATCAAAAAGCAAATCTATCCGAGGTAATGGATACTTATTCTTGATGGTCACTTCATTCAACGGACGATAGTCAACACATAACCTCAAGGTCTCATCTTTCTTTTTCACAAAAATTGCCGGACATCCCCAAGGTGAGGAACTAGGTTGGATAAACCCTTTCTCAATTAATTCTTGTAACTGAGTCTTCAACTCGGCCAATTCCTTAGGTGGCATCCTATAAGCTCTCCGAGAAATCGGAGCTGTTCCAGGTTGTAACTCTATGTTAAACTGTACATCCCTATCAGGTGGTAGACCGGGTAAATCTTCAGGAAATACGTCCGAAAATTCACACACTACCGGAATATCTCTAATCTCTTTGACAGCAGTTGCACAAATCTTGCCCACTGATCTTCTTAGGGTTGGAAGTTGGATGAGTAGTTGAGAATTACTATCAGGCAAACTTACCCCTAATGTCCTATTCAAAGCATCTATAATAGCCTTATGCTGATACATCCAATTCATTCTCAAGATTACATCTATATCCTAATCCTTAAGGATAATCATGGTAGTGGGAAAAATATGCCCACCCAGGTTTATGGGTACCTGGTATACCATTTCCTTAGTACACAGACGTCCCCCGGGCAACTATATAAAGAAACTTTCCTTTGTTGCCCCAATTGAAATTTCATGCTTCACGACAAATGTTCTATTGATGAATGAATGCGATGCGCCAGAATCAAAAAGTATAACTACAGGGTGATTGGCAACAGGAAACATACCCAACATCACTGGCTCCCCTTTCAGAATTTCTCCAGCTTGAATATAGAACATCCATCCTGTCTTCCTCTCATCTTTGCCCTTCTGAGCATTCTGATTGGGGTTCTTGTTTGGTGCCTGACCCTATTGTTGATTTGCAGGGGCCTTCTGATAATTTTGATTAGCCTGCCTAGGATATGGACATTCCCTGGAGAAATGGCCAGTCCTTCCACAATTGTAACACGGATAGTTGTGACCCTGGGATGTTGGAGCATTGCCACCAGGAGCATTGGTCGACTGTGAATTCGGATAGGTTATAGCAGGATGGACATTTGACTGTTGCCCAGCTTGAGACTGCGGTGGACGATAAGGAGGACGATTATGATGTACTGGATAATAAATCACCCTCTGCCTCTTCTGATTTCCCCCAAAAGATCCGGACGGCATACTCTTTTTCTTTTTGAGCTCCTTATGCTACCGATACTTTGACTCTGAAGCAATTGCAATATTTACGGCCTCATGATAAGTGACATTGGTGCAAGTTGTCATCATTGTTTGTATCTTGGTATTCAAACCTCTCATAAACCACCTCTTCTTCTTTGCATCAGTATTGACATGTTCTGATGCATATTGTGATAGGTGATTAAATCTTCCCACATACTGCATCACGGTTTGATCTCCTTGCTTCAAAGCAAGGAATTCATCTAGCTTCATTGCCATCACTCCTTCAGGGATATAATGGGCTCTGAAGGCAGTACGGAACTCAGCCTAAGTTATTGGAATGCCAGCTGGTTGCATAGCCACTAAGTTTGCCCACCAAGCACTTGCTGCTCCTCTAAGTTGCTGGGCGGCAAATGTAGGTTTCTGATACTCCGTGCATGGAATAAGGTCAAATTTCTGCTCCATGGTTCGAAGCCAGTCATCAGCCTCCAATGGTTCATCTGCCTTGGTGAACACCGGTGGTCTTGTGTCTGTAAAATCAACATATGTAGCCTCCTGTCTGTTATGGTGGCGACCACGGTTTCCTTGCATCTGATTCTGATTACTTAGAGCGGTCTCATGAAGCAAACGAGAATTTTAAGCTGTCACATTGACAAGTGCGGTTATAGCATCAGCTAAATTTGTTGGAACTGGTGGCGGATCTGGAATACCATCCTCATCTTGTGAAGTTCCAGGGATATACGAACCCCGCGTACGACGCATCTGCTCATAATAAACCAAACTTTATTCACAAGCCTTTATTGAATTGCGCAAAAGCTTACTCCAGACACATTACATAGGGTTTACTAATATAAAAACCAGAACCTGTAAGTACCAAAACAAAGCTACATAGCTTAACTAACGATTATACAACTCTACTCTTTTCCTTAATTACTTCAAACTTCAGGCTCAGTATCCATTCCGGAATTATTACCGCCTTCATCATCACTCTCATTGATCATTACTAATTCTTCAGGATCTTCTTCTTCTTCTTCTTCCGATTCGTTATCATTGGCAAGGATGACACCGGGATCCATGGCATCAGCTTGGGGCTCATGATTTGGATTTAGTAGATTGCTAAGCCTATGAACTTCCTCATGCAGATAAGTATTATGTTCTTCTAAATCTTCTACATAGAATTCTAGCTCATGAGTTCTAGCTCTAGCTACATTTTCTCTCTGCCAAGCTTCATTCCTGCCTTCCACCGTACGAACTAACATACGTTCACAGTTCCTATGCGCGGTGGTGAGATGCCTCAATTGACCCTGTAATTCTCCTACCTGAATAGCATCCAAAGCCCTATCTCTAGTAGCTTGTGCTAATTCTACAGAAATCCTCTGTATCTCTGCTTGGGGATCAGGCCTAGAACTGCTACTGCTAGCACCGTCATTTCTAGGGGCAAGTTGGTGACGAGGAACTCCTTTGGGTCCAGTGGACTTACGGGGCGTCATCTTGGCACGAGCCATACTGTAGGAAGCCAATTTAATCCAAGTAAGACCATTTGATCAAAGTCTAAAGAGCAGCTAGGATGGATTACATTACTCAAACCAAACTCACTACTCAACTCCAGACTAAGAGGTGAAGGAAGTAATGAGTGAATTAATCATGATGCATGAATCGTTCTTACGAACAAAAACATCAAAGCTTATAATACACATAAACAACATTTGTTTTTTTATAGGGCATAGTAAGATTACTACTCCACCACACAAAATCTTTTTAATCAAATAAGGAATGGTGAGAAAGAAATAAGATAAGTCAGAAGCAATTTGGACCAAATTATCAAGTATAATTTAGTCATCCCAAATTATTTTGAAGTTTTTGTAAAACAATATAACAAAAACCTTGTAACGAATGCTCTGATACCATTTTGTGGCAGAACCTCTTAAGTTATAGGGCCCACATGCATCTGTCACTGTCCGACGACCTTTGACATTTATGCATATGTTTCCATTAACTTAAAAAGACTGTCGGGTGTCCTCGGGGAACCCCGAATCATCCACAATTTCCGAGTAGGATCACGTTACAGAGTCATTGCAGTATTACAACATTTATTCAAATATCAATACCAGAGTAAAAACAGTGGAAGTCTTATGATAACATAGTTTACAAACTAGTTGTTTAAAACCTTACAACCTAAGTTCGATACTTATTACAAACCATAGTAGTAGTGGAGTGGCATAATTAACATATACATAACACCCAAAATAAACATCCTGCCCAAGGATCAAACATTTACTTCTCATCGTCAGAACGAACGATAGTCATGCAGCACGATCCAAAACAGATCTGCTCATGAGGCTCACCTGCAACAAGGGTCAATGAACCCTGAGTACAAAAGTACTCAACAAGACTTAACCGAAATAAAACTGATAGAACTCAGGAATGCCAGCTCATGGGATTCAAGGTATGGCTTTAACAATAATCAAAGTTCTTTTGCGTAAAAGCTCTTTAACAAAATTCTTTACTTCAAAGGTAAAACTTTATAAGTACCACATATGAATCTGCCATGATCCGTAATGAGATCATGAACTTCATAACAATCTCTTTCGCAGACCTTTCTCAAGTTCCAGTTATTAATTACTACGATGATGAATAGTGAGTTGAGTCTCCATAACCGAGGAGCAACGACGATTCGAACCGATTATAAACCCAGCTTGGAATTCCAGACCACACAACATATGCAGGTCCCTGACCTCCATATACCAACCTACCCTTAGATCCTCTAAACAAGAACGGGTCCGCGCCACCCAAGAATACAGTACTCCACCAATCCAGCCCATGGCCACATGGGTACATGCTACTCTCGCCATCTCTCCACTCCCAGTGCGCGAGTAGCCATTCTCATAATAGAATAGCCAAGTTAAGGCTTACCGGAGTATGTGGTTAGTACTACAAAGTCTCACCTCATGCAATTCAACAACGGACGGACCTTAATCGACACAGGCGGAAAGAACCCGCTCACAAGACCTCCATGTCTTGTGGCTCACACACACCAAGTCCGCCCGGTCTAGATTTATTACTCCACATTCCCATATCACATGACAACATAAGTTAACCAAGATTCCGTTTAAAGTTCGCAAGTGACAGGTAATCACCGACTTTCATCGTTCTAAGCATAGCTAAGCAAAACTAGGCATATACGAATTTAAAACTGGTAATATGGTAAATATGGAATAACAAGGTTGGTAATGCAACAATTTGTTTTGCACTTGGCTCCTAATCACTTAATGCAGTAAAGAGAAGCAAAAGCGAAATCAATTTGTAAAATACAAGGTAGGGTTGTATGTATCCAGGGCTTGCCTTCGTTGACGGAAAAGTCTGGTTCTTGCGACGTTTCACAAGTATTCGATCCGACCTCAACAGATGGATTAACCTCCTCAACAACTTGATTAACTACCACGTATTCACCTTCGTTCACTACACGTAATAACAATGCCATGTTTAACATGATGCGGAATACGAAACGTGATGCTCGATGATGGATGCAAAAATTCAGAATTTGAATACAACTTTCCTTCACGGTACAGTTGCAAGTCAAACAAACTAAATCTTTTTCGTATTACTTACATCGATTGCCAAGGATCATTATCAACAAATGACCCAAGGTCATCACTCAATCCAAAATTTCAAACAAAACCTAAATCATTAAAGGTTACTATTTGCTTTTATGAATTAATTATTTAATTCAAAATTATGAAATAAATCAACTTATTCTAATTGAGCTCAAAATTTTAGTAAATGTTCATTACATGATAAGTAAGTGGCAAAACAAATTTCATAATTTTTGGACAATTAAATAAGGCTATAAAAATCATGGAAATCCATTTATTAATAAATTGAGCAATTTTTATCACATCCAAAAAGTGCTGAAAACAATATTTCAAATTTTTATTAAATAGTATGCATCACATAGAGGTCACACAAAAATTTTCATAATTTTTGGAGCTCTAATTAAATTTATACAAAAATAACAAAAATAGACACTATTCATTCAAATCTGAAAATAGAAAAATCCATTTGAACGCTGAGTCACTGACAACCCGACCCTACCTGTCATCCCTAACCTCCGACGTTGACCACGACGGCATGCGTGCTGACCAGCGAATTCTCGCCGCCGGTGAGACCAACAGCGACGGCGAGGGTACTAACATGATCACTACGTCACAGCACATCGATTTATGGCACTAACGCGACCAGTTACGGACTGAACCGAGCACTACACCGACCATGGCGGCCACGACGGCGCTGCTGCACTACGCCGGCGATGTGAGACCAGTAAAGCTTAAACGGATAGCTCAGGAAGCACCAGCAGCTCACCCCGAACGAGTTGGAGCCAAGAGCTAAGCTGAATGATCAACGGAGGCGCTGGTCGACGTTCACAGCAACCACGGCGGAGCACGCAATGACGACGGCGATGTTTCAGCGACTGTGGTGGACAAAATGGTCAAACAACCGGGCACAAAGCACCACGGCATCACGGAGAAGCTGAAACAATGCTTCCCGAGGTCAGAAGCTCACCGTAGAGTGCTGGCCACGACGGAGCAGCCACGACGGAGATGTTGCCGGCCGCGAGGAAGAAGAGCGCGCACAGCAAGTTCTTGGCGAATACAGGCGACCAAGGTTGGTTGGCTAGGTGCGCAAGGAATAGGCGAAGCTAGGACAGGCTTTGCCGAGATGGCAACGGTGCTAGGTCGACGGCGAGAGCTCGATGGAGCTGCGGTGGTGGTGACGGGAAAACAGAGGAGGAAGAAAAACGACGACGACGGCGTCTCGGTTCTTATAACGCGACTCAGAAGCTCAAGGAAGCCACGACGGAGCCGTTTCCGTGCCAGCGCGACGCCAAGGACAGCCACGATGCGCCTGGAACGCCGAAGAAGGTCGCCGGCGGTGTAGCTACGGCGGTGAACACTGTTCACAGTATTTACAAGTTTGCCATTCGCCAAAATTCACAAATTACTCTCAAATTTTCATAACAACTCAAAAATCTCCAAAAACAAAAGTTGTTCAAAATCAAAAGTTCTACAACTTTGCTTTTATAACCATTTCCTAATTCGGTCTAGATTTTGAAATGAACTTTTGAATTTGAATAGGGAAATTTAACAAATTACGCCTTTTTGAATTACTCCAAATTTTTCTAAACAACTTGCAAAACTCCAAAAACAAACTTTGTATAACTTGACAAGCTCTACACTTTTTCTTTTGGGCTCAACCCCAAAATATGCTTAGATTTTGAAATAGATTTTCAGGGTAGGATTTAAATGCTGAAAATCGGGGTTTTCTCGAAAAATTCAAAATCCAAACAAACTTTGAACTTGAGTCAAACAATACAATTCAACACATACCACATAAATATAAACTTGTTTTAGTGTATGCATCTCAAAGTTTTCACCAATTGTCAAATGCTTTGCAATGCGTATGATGACATGTCAGGTTTTAGTATTTAAACACCCGAGGTGTTACAATACGTCCCCTAGAAGTTCCCGACGAAGACCCTTTTGAGGTTTGCTCAGTCGCGGATGCTGTCGTGTGGGAGGAATTCGAGCCATGCTCAAACATGTTCCCCCATGCAAATGAGGAGGTACTGAATGATGAAGTGATCGTCATCCACTCCTCTGGCTCAGCAGGCGAGCCGGAAGTCTTCGAGCCATATACCGAGATTCGCCTCCCTGGTATATTTGGCGATGTTGGTCGGCGGTCGGAAGCGCTGTGGGAACAATGCTCTCTGGATGCACCAGCAAAGGCCCATGGTCTCGGGCCATCCGAGCTAGGACTCTGGTCATTGGGTCAGTGACCATGCCTGGGTGCGTTTCATTGGTCCCTTCGATGGTCCAGCCAGAGCCCGTGTCGTCTGCTCTCACCGCTGCCCAATGGACATCATCATCATGCTGGGCCCGACGCTGGTTGTTGATGACGTTGCGAGCGTCTCGGTTCGGCCTGAGGCGTTCGCGCACAGGTGGCCGGTGTGGAACGAGTGCCATGTCAGGTCGTGGTGCAGTTGTGGCCTCCTGTTCTGCACCTAGCGGCTATAGAGGCGAGCGGATGGAATGATGCGTCTAGTGCGACCCTGCTCACCTAGTGGGGAGAGAGGGCATGAGTTAGTGGCACGATGCAGAGCTTTCCATCTGTTGAACGGCGTTGGTCTCCACTAGTGCCTAGAGGTTTCAGTGGACCACCTATTCCTGTGGGTCCATAGGCTCGGGATGGCCGCGCAGAAGCATCGCCGCTGCGACAATGTTCTGGCCAGCCCGAGCGAACTATGGGGGATCGTTCCCCCCATCGATGATGTTGCGCTAGACTTAGTTGGCATGACCCCGAGCGCCGCTCGCTGGGTTATGCGCACGGGGCGCATCGTGGTGCGCCGAGCTCATCGGCGCAGGTGGTGGCTGGTTCTGCCACCTTTGTCATAGCTCCTCGTCGTGCTCCTGGGCACATGCGAGGGCATCTGCACTAGGGTCTAGAGGGTTGTGGGTCTATAGAGACTTCGCTACTATCGGCGGCTATCCTAGGGTGTCTGCCATAGCGCACTCCGAAGATAGAGGGTGGCTAGGTACCACGACATCACCGATGTTGGAGCCATCGCTCTCAACATCGTCATCCCTAAGGTCATGAAAAGAGGTAGGAGCATAGCTCGCCATCCCCATGAATTCGGATGTGAGAGTGGGCGGCGCCAGCATCCTTCGAAGCCCCCGAGCGTACGCGTCCACAGGGGACACGAGGCCATAGGGGAACCGGTCACATGGCGGTCGCAACAGGGACAACAGGGTCCCTCCAGAGAATCGGCGAAAGGCAGTAAATAGCGAGTAAATAACAAAGTGTATGTTACTCACAGTTGGGTTTGAGCCCTGCGTAGGCTCAGAGCGAAGTGCAGGTGCCTCGTCGTTGAAGTCGCCGGGAGTCCTAGAGCCGATGGAGGACGTGCCTCCTCCGATGAGTGCCAGGATAAGTGCCTCCTCATGGAGGTGAAGCATGTCGAGCCGGTCGGCGATGAAGTCTAGGCTTCCAAAGAGGAAGGCCTTGGATGGCTTGAAGACGGGTGGAACCCACAACCCAATAGGTGGGAGTGAGGGAAACTCTAGTGAGCCAAAGCGAGTCATATCGCTTGAGCCTGCCATGGCAAAGATGGCGGAAAAGAGGGCCATTCGATGACCAAAAGCATGAACGTACAGTGTCCTCCCCACGGACGGCGCCAACTATCGGTGCAGAAAGTGACCAACACGTAAATATTTGTAGTATTATCGTACGTTGTGATCTGATGTGTCTAGCACTCAATGACACATGGTTTATACTGGTTCAGACAACATGCCCTACGTCTAGTTTGAGTCGGTCGGTGACTTTATTCCTGAGCCTAGGTGCTCGAAGTTTGTTGTGGGGTTACAAACAAGAGGGAGAAAGATGGGGGTGCAAGAGGTCCGATCGAACTCTGGACCAAAGGGCCGAGAGTGACGGGAGCTCCTACGTGCGCCAAGTATTCGAGCGTGCGCTCTGTGTAGCTTTAGAGTGTCTAAAGCTAGCGGAGGGTGAATCGATCCTGCACGTGGTTGTGCCTTGTTTCTCGCGCCCGACGTGCGGTAGTGGTGGGCCATACCCATGCCACGTCCCGTCTGACCAGGCACCGTCTCGTCGGGCAGGTTGCGTCCCATCGGTCAGGGCGCGTCCCATCGTATCCCATCCGCATTGAATGGGGGAAGGGAGAGGGTTTCTTGCCCCAATCCTTCGCCTTTCCTCAATCTACTGTGCCTCCTCTTTAAATAGGGGAAGGGAGAGGGCTTTCGTCACGTTCCTTCGCCTATTCCCCTACTGCCGCCTTTCCTCCTTCTTTGTTGCCAAGAGCGTTTGTGTGTGGCGGTTCCTAGGTGAAAAAGGGGAGAGCGAGGGAGAGGAGAGACTCACAGATCCATTCGTGAATCCAGAGCACAATGTCGAGCTAGAGGTCATCCGTTGTGAGCGATCCGGTGCTGGCCGCCTTCGCTGAGAAGGGGGTGCTGCCACCAAAGGAGGTGGCGCACTGGAGGGCTCCTTCGGGGGAGGATTCTCTACGTCCTCAGGCCAGCGAGGTCGTCTCCTTCCTCGCCTTCCACGAGCGTAGCCTAGGATATCCTACGCACTGGTTCCTACATGGGCTCCTTAATGAGTGGGGCCTAGAGCTGCAGCACCTCAACCCGACTAGGGTGCTGCATATCGCCGGCTTCGTCACCATCTACGAGGCCTTCCTCAGGATGGAGCCGCACGTGGACTTCTTCTGGTGGCTCTTCTATGGGCAAACTTTGTTGGAGGGGACCCACCTAGGACCACGTCGGTGGGGGGCTTCACGCCTGCAGCTGCTCAGGTTGGCTAGTTCATAAAGTTTTATGAGATGTCAAAGACATCCTCCAGCCATGGCGGTCATACTTCGACAGGCAGCGTCCCTATCCAGGAGCTGGCCCGTTTGCATGGGAAAGTCCAGAGCTCCATGCTCTCCTGCTAAGCATCTATGGGTGCGACGCCTATGAGGTACCTATCGACGCAGGTGGCGGTTGGTTCTGCCGCATTTGTCGTAGCTCCTCGCCGTGCTCCTGGGCACATGCGAGGGCATCTGCGTGAGGGTCTGGAGGGGTGTGGGTCTGTAGAGACTCCGCTAACCCCGACAGCTATCCCGGGGCATCCGCCATAGCGCACTCCTAAGACAGAGGGTGGCTAGGTGCCATGGCGTCGCCGATGCTGTTGCCGTCGCTCTCAACATCATCATCCTTGAGGTCGTGAAAAGAGGCAAGAGCATAGCTCGCTATCCCCATAAATTCGGATGTGAGAGGGGACGGCGCCAGCATCCTTTAGAGCCCCTAGGCGTACGCGTCCGTGGGGACGCGAGGCCATAGGGGAACCAGTCACATGGCGGTTGCGGTAGGGTCAACGGGGTCCCTCCGGAGAATCGGTGAAAGATAGTAAATAGCGAGTAAATAACAAAGCGTACGTTACTCACAGTTGGGTTTGAGCCCTACGTGGGCTCGGAGCGAAGCGCAGGCGCCTCGTCATTGAAGTCGCTGGGAGTCCCAGAGCCGATGGAGGACGCGCCTCCTCTGACGAGTGCCGGAACAAGTGCCTCCTCGCGGAGGTGAAGCAGGTCGAGCTCGAAACTACCATAGCGAGATGGAGGGGAGGGGAAGGAAGGGGAGGTGAGGAGAGGGCGAGGCAGACCGCGTGAGGAAGCGCGTGGTAGGAGTCAAAGTCCTGCGGCAGGCCGCTCTCCGCGCAACCACCTGCACAGTTGCAAACATGTGCAACACCCGATCTACTTTTGAATCATCTAGATGAAACATATGCAACATACATCTAAAGACAGATGAAACACTTAAAACATGCGTGTATAGACATTTGCAACATGTTCAACATCAGATCAACTCTTGAAACATCTAGATGAAGCATTTGAAACAAACATGTTGAAACACCCAATGATTTCAAGTCATCCGATTAATCGCGATTAATCGTCCTAATCGGTCCTGGGTGCTCGATTAGGGACCTCGACCCGATTAGCTCGATTAGGGGCCTGGTCGTCCGACTAATCGTCGCCTAATCGCGATTAGTCGTCCGATTAGGGGTGGGACGACTAGTTTTGGCTGTTTTTTTTGCTGCCGCGCGCGGGCCACTGGGCGAGCGCACCAGAGCGCGAAAACGCAGCTGCGTGAGCGCGCGCGCGGGGTCACGGGCGTGCGTGAGCGTGGGAGGGATAAGGGGTTTTGGCTGGTAGCGACAAAAATTTCACGAGAAATTAACAGCCGTCGCCGGCCCTGTGCTCACGACTCGCGAGTCGCGCCCGCCCTCTGCTCCGCCGGTGGCCGGCGCCCCTGCAGCCTGCTCCTGCCGGTGGCCCTCTGCTCCGGCGGTCCCGCCCGCCCTCTGCTCCCGCGATGGCCAGCCGCCCAGCCCTCTGCATCCTGCTCCCGCCGGCGGCCATCTGCGCCAGTCCGCTCGCCCTCTGCTCCGCGGTGGCTGGCCATCTGCGGCTCTGCGCCCGCCCGCCCTCTGTTCCTGCAGGTGCCTGGTCGCTCAGCCCTCTGCTCAGGTGTCTGCTCCCGCCGCCTGCCATCTCCTCCCGCCGCCCTCTGCTCCAGCAGGTGGCCGGCCCTCTGCTCAGGTTATGTAATATGCTGCCCGTGTGGCTGCCATGGTCTGCTAAATGCTAGATATTTGCTACTGCAGCAGTGCTGCTATTGATATGTGTCAATAACTCAAGATCAAGACTACATTAGTGTTGCTAATTATGGTGTTCTTTGGTATTGCAGGCTTCCAGCAACAAGTCAGCAAAGGAATGGAGTTTGGGACAGTTGGACAGTGAAGAAAAGGCAAGAAAACAACTCCCACAAGTAAGTCACTTGCTAAACACTAATGTAGTCTTGATGCTTGCTATATTGTGTACACTATATAGTACATATAGGTATATATATAGTATGTATATGTCCTGATGCATAGGACGATTATATGGACGACCAGGGTCGACTAGGCTCGACTAATCGGCCTGGTCGACGACTAATCACGATTAGTCGCCTGGTCGGTCCTATAGCGACTAGGTTCGACTAGACGACCTGAAAACATTGGAAACACTTGAAATATAGGCTTACAATATGCGTATATTGCCATTGCAACATATGCAACATCTCATATCCACTTTTGCCATATTCAGATGAAACACTTGAAACATAAGTCTGAAACGTCTGAAACACTTGAAACATGGTGTCGCCTACGCCCACGGGCTACCTGGTGAGGGAGTGCGGTAGCCAGCAAGCTCAGGTCCAGAGGGAATGCACAGGCCTCCCCTTCCTGTCATGGTGTCTTCAGCTGGACACGAGAGATGAAGTGTCCGGCGGCGACTTCCTCCTGATGGCGCCGGGGTGGTGGTGGCGTGGTGTCCGCCATGGGCGCGATAGGCTAGGTGGATGGGGCCGCGCCGGTGGATAGGGCGAGGTGCGAGATGGTGACGCGGTGCGACGCGACAGGGAGAAAGGCAGAGCATGCGTGGGGATGGGCGGGGTGCGACAGGTGGATGAGCAGCCACACGCCCATGCCCAGACGAGTTTATAAGATTATCGAATTTTTAGCCGGCCAGTGATTAACCCGTGTATCGACCCTAGTAACCAGTTTTTTTGTTTTTTTGTTTTTTTAGGGAGGGAGCAAGAAACAAAGAAAAGGAAAGGAAAACAGTTGTGCACCAGCCCGCTTCACTTGAGGCCCCAATTTCAAATCCCCACCTCGTCGTCTCCAGAACCGTCGCCTGCCTCCATTCGACCATATCCCCTCCGCTGCTCAGCGCCACCTCCGGAATCCCTAACCCTCCTCCGAGGAGGGCCGTCCCGCTTCTCGGCGTTAGCCATGACGGAGAACCCCGGCGCCAAGGCTGCGTCGGCGCAGGTCTGGAGCCGCGTCGCCCTCGGGAATCTCACCAACGTCGCCGCCGCCGGCGGCAGGCTCGGCGCCCCTGATGCGGTACGTACGGTATGGTTTTTTGCATTACGTGATATATCGGGTTCCCTGTGCAAATGAGTTTACATGTGCTGATAGATTGCTCACCGGGTTGGTACGCCCCGCATTCGAGCATGATACGGAAGTTCAATGTGGCATCCGTTCAGTTTCTGGGCGTGCCACTGCTCTCAGAGACTGATATGGTTGGAACTGTGACATTCTTCAGTTACCGCAACGGGAACTCATTCCGTGACCCCCCTTTTGACTTCTCCAGCACCAGTGGAGGCAGCTAGCTCACCCTGTCACCCAGTGGCAAAATATGCAAACCAAGCATAAAAAATTTATTGAGATTTGAGAATAAGAAAAACATCCAAACATCAAAAGGAAGTGGCAATTAGAGCAGAAACACACTTGCATAGTTTTCTTGAAGAGAAAAGAATCCCATGGGCAAGTGCCAAACTCCATTAATCAATGAATCTTTTTACCATTCAATCCATTTTGTTACATGATGCTGTATCAATATCTGACAAACTGACAATGAGAATGCTTCTCTGACTACTTACATTTACCCTTTGTAATCTGTTTACTTCAATCTCATGCAAATTTCCAAAATCAGTAACCCCCTTTTACCGATATGATTATATATATCTATAGGAAAAGGGAGTGGATGAAGCTAGAAAGTTAAAATCTTGCTCCAGAAATGTTGAGTGGCTAAAAGAAAAGCTATTGAAGGAGCAGGAGCACAGGGAAAGAGGAGAGGTGGAACTACCAGAGCTGAAGGAAATTGAAGCTATGGGCCTGACCCAATCCACTTCCTTTTGGCTTCAATATGGATCATGCAAAGTGCTGCTCAGCAACAAACCTGATGTGTCTCCTTATAACGACTTACCCCAAAAGTATCTATACATTATTAGTATCCCGATCCTATTTTTTGAGCATATATACAGAGTATTATCTTGTATTATGATCATAGATACAAAATTGTACAATTCACTACATGCAAATGAACTATAAAATTGCTGGCTTCTTTTGCTGAAACCTTTCACAAAAGATTGATAATTTAGTCAAACTCAATTCTTAGTTATCTTTCTCAGATAAAATTCATTTAGTCATCTGAATGTTGACAGGCAAGCATTAACAAATTTGAATGAAGTTGCTGAAGCTACCCTTACCAAGGATAGTGCTGAAAGTTCTACTGGGGAGGTCAACTGGCTTGAATATCTGGTATTATCTTGCCGTCACCTGCCATACTAGACCTTTCATCTGTTTTCCAGTTTTTATTCACTATGCAATGTTGTCCTAAAAGTTCACTTTTCTCCCTAGCAGTTCTTGCCATCTCCTGCCTAAGATTTCTCAAAAGAAATTCATGTGATACTAGTATGGGTGTTGTTTCATGTGCCAAGAATACATACTTTGATTTTGATTTTTGTTGTTCGTTTCTGTAAGATTGATGTATAATGCGTGGATGTATTGCTTGAGCCCCTTGGGCTGATTATATAGGAGTACATGGCTTGGAGGGCAAGTAGCCTCTCCTAGAGATAAGGAAGGTTATCCCAGGATTACAATCAATCCTAAACTAACCATATCCGGAGTTGCCTAATATACTCTAACATCCCTCCGCAGTCACAACGGGAGCGCGCAGACAATGAGACTCGAGAATAAGCCGAAGAGATGACATCCCCCCGCAGTCGCAACCATCGATGTGCCACAGATGTTGTGGCTGGAATGGCAGCCAAAGAGGCTTGTCAAGCATATGGTAGCCCCTTAGTGCCGAAGTAGCCGAGGTCGAGGTGGACGTGATCGAAGCCGTGGAGGAGGGCGCGGGTCCGAAGCGTCAGCGAAGACGCCCGAATACACAAAATCAGCAGCTTCTTGCCGACAGGGTCAGCAGGACGATAGGCCGACTGCGATGGTAGATGGTGCAGCTAAAGAGCGCAACTGCATCTTCCTTCAACAATATCGGCGGCGGTGTCCGCGAGCGTGCGGCAATAGGCGCGGACTTGGACCGAGAGCCAGCGTGACGAGGACCAGCAGCATGGGTGGCGCCACCGCCTGAAAAGGCGGCGTCGCCGGCGAGGATGGCTGGATCACGAGCGTTGCCGCAGCAGCCTGAAGGGCACAACGACAACCTCGTCTTCGGAAGTGTCGAGGATGAAGCGATGACGAACGGCAGGGCGACGCAACCCGATCTCTGATCGGGAAAAAGAAAAAAAAACAGTAGCAGCAAGACGAACCTTGGGGTACAATCTCGGATGCCCGTAGCAGTGCCCCATCCCCTCCCTTATCTCTTCCCAGTTCAACAAGGACAAAGGGGAATAGAAATCAGGGACAGGAGGAACCGGCCATCCAGTGGCCGAGCAGCGGGGGGGCAGCGAGATGGGGCGAAGCCCCCACGGCGCGGCAACCCGCCAACGTGGCGGAGGAGCAGCGCGATGGAGGGCGCGGGGTGGAGTAGGCCAGGCGAGGCACCACAACCCGGCGACAACGACATCAGATGGCGTGGCCGGGCCGCCGCCCCGGCGGCTCCAACGACGGCTGCAGGCGGCGCTGCTGGACCGGCGAGGGAGGGGCGTTGCGCGGCCGTCGGACGCCCCCAGTGGAGCGACGGTCAGCTCAGCGCCCCTACGGTTCTCCGCAGCCGCGCACTCGCGCTCAAGTGCAGCAGGATTGTGCTCAAGGGCAGCGGTGGTGGCAGCGCTGGAGGAGTAGATGGGGACGCAAGGCCAGACGCTCGACAGGGGCGGCGAAGACGGCGGCACTCGCGGTGGATCCTGGCAGCGATGGGAGAGGTAGGTCCTTCTGTTGTTGGTTGACCACGACGGCGCGGCGGATCAGAAGGATCGGTCGCGCATCCTACGAGGGCGCTGCCCCCGGTGGAGATCGATCTCCCCAGGGGCGGCGCGAGGGCAGCGGAAGCCGGAAGCCTAGGGTTAGAACCTAGACTCGTGATACCATGTAAGATTGATGTATAATGCGTGGATGTATTGCTTGAGCCCCTTGGGCTGATTATATAAGAGTACATGGCTTGGAGGGCAAGTAGCCTCTCCTAGAGATAAGGAAGGTTATCCCAGGATTACAATCAATCCTAAACTAACCATATCCGGAGTTGCCTAATATACTCTAACAGTTTCATTCTGGACAGCTTGCTGCACTCAGTGAAGAAAGAGATAAACCAATGAACCACCAACCTATTGTGACTAAACAGGAAACAAGAAATGCTGATGATACATCGTTGATGGTTGGTCAATTTGCATATACTCATAAAGTTGGTGGCTTTTGTTCCTTTCTCCTCTCTGAAGAACATTTTTTTCTGATGCAATACTGCAGGATATGATGTCAGGTGTACATGGAATGGGCAAAACAATTACAGCACTGGAGAGAATTATAGACGAACTGATTAGTCGTCAGGACAATGAACGCAGTATTTTCAATGAAAGATTGAGCATCGAAAGAGGCAAAGTGCAATCTTTAGAGCGAGAGAGAGATCAGCTACGTTCACAGGTGGCCCTACTGCAGTCAAAGGTAAGGACATATGTGAGAATATTTCTGTTATCTGGAGTACTTTGAGAAAAAAGGCAGCCTAGCATATCCTCATCATAATTCTCAAATTTGGATTAATCTCTATGTGGGCATGTTATCCAAAACCTTTATGTCCGCCTTTTCTTTTTTGAAGAGGAAACATTATTGTAGGTCCCTAGGCAATATAGAGAAGGTTTATCCATTAATGTACATGAAATGGAGAAAGAGAATGACATGCAGTTTTTCTCCATTTTTTCTGGAAAATGCAGGAGAGCTGCGTATCATTATATTTAGAATAAAAAGGGGTAAGAACGCCTACAGCACCACACACACTTCCAACGCACTTAGGTTCCTAAAATATGCGTGGCACAAAAACACATAGACCGACCACAAACTCTAAAACCGACAAATTAACCTTTAGGAGGCGCTAGGGCAAGGAGGTGAGTAATACCTCGCGCCCCGACCAGATCCCAAAAGTGTAACTCCTCTACAGCATGTCACAAACTGGTGGCGTTGGACCCCGACTACGTAGCCCGTAGTCGTGATTGGTAGAGGGGCAAGGTTTTTCCCCTCTGCGTCCTATGTTGGAGAATAGGACAAGATAGGATATTCTTTGCTTCATTGATTCTCGGTCCTGAAGGCAGATTACATAGCCCTTTGGGCGACCAACAAATCCTCCTAAACCTTAGGCATAACATGTGCTTTCCTAACTGACTTAAACTAGGCCCGCCTGGGTGTGGTGACAGCGCCTATGGCGTGCCCGTGGCCTTCTCAGTCCGTGTGTCGATGTCTTCCCATGTAGCGCACGCCATCGGCTCGCCCTTCCATTGGATGAGCACCTAGTTAACACCGCTTGACAGGCATGTGCACACCGCGCCCTTAGGCTCCGGAACGGCAGCGCCATAGTGCATGGCCGGAAGAGGCAGGGGCGCATCCGGAGGTGTCTCGACGAATTTCTTGAGGAGGCCGACCTGGAAGACGTTGTGGAGACGCGCCCTAGGGGGTAGGGTGAGCCAGACAATGACATTGATGACCGCCTCAACGCGGTATGGCCCGCAGAAGCGGGGGCGTAGCTTGCCAGTTATCGTGACCGAAAGAGATGTCGGGGGTCCGGTGGCGAACACGCAGCCACACCCAATCCCCGATGGCGTACTGGACCTCGCGGTGGTGCTTGTAGACCGCTGGTGCCTGCTCGAGCCGGTAGCAGACGTCCGCCAGTAACTCATCGCGATCTGCCATGTTGTTAGCCACTGCGGTGACCTGAGTCTCACCCGGTTCATACGAGCGGATTGAAGGGGCTGTTGGCCGTAGACGACCCTGAATGGCGTGTCATATTAGGAAGGTCGTGTTGTAGACATACTCTGCCCAAGGAAGCCAGCACAACCACTAGCGTGGTCGATCCCCCATGAAGCACCGGAGGTACATGACGATGACCTTGTTTGCCGCCTCAGCTTGACCGTCCGACTGGGGGTGGAAAGGAGTGGTCATGTGGAGCTTGGTGCCACACAACCGCATCAGCTCCCATCAGAATGTGGAGGTGAACACCGAGTCTTGGTCCGGCACCATGGATTGCGGGATGCCGTGGAGTCGCATGATGGTCGCCGAAAAATGCCTTGGCCACCGTCTGCGCTGAATACGGGTGGGCGAGCGGAATGAAATTGCAATACTTGCTGAAGTGGTCGACCACCGTAAGGTTCACCGACTTGCCACCCACTCGCGGGAGAAATTTGGGCCAATGTCCACCCAGACCACCTGCGGCAACGGCAGCGGCATCAGGAGCCCGGCTGGATGCAGATGCTCGGCCTTGTACTGTTGGCACGTGGAGCAACTGCGAATAAAATCCTTGACCACAGAACGAAGGTTAGGAGTGTGGAAATCTCGGTGGAGCCTTTGCGTGCGTTGGACGCCCTCGTGGCCGTCATCATGGACGGCGGACACTAGCTCGTGTAGGAGGAGCAATGTTGGCGCGATGTAGAGCTTTGATTGAAGGCGACCAGGCCGTCGATGATGGACCAAGGCCTGGTCCGCTGACCTGCCTCAATCTCTTCCCAGAGAGCGACCAGTGCAGGGTCGGTGGCCTGAGCTTGGCGGAGGCGGTCGAGGAAGTCAAACCGGGGCGACGAGATGGCGAGAATGGCACCCACCTCTGTGTCGCGACGTGACAGAGCGTCAGCCTTGGTGTTGGTGCTGCCTGGCTTGTACTCCTTGGCGAAATCAAACCCCAGAAGCTTGCCCACCCAATGGTGCTGAGACGCTGATCCAATAAATATTTGAGGCTGAAATGATCTGTCCTCACTAGAAAGCAGTGTCCCCACGGCCGCTAGTGTTGAATGGCCTGCACCAAGCCTATCAGCTCTCGCTCATATGCAGTACCGCGCCGAAGCCGTGGCTTGAAGCGTCACACTCAACGACGAACCGCTCCGTGAAGTCCGGTAGCACCAGCACCAGCGCTGTGGGTGAGTGTGGTCTTTAGCGCCTGGAAAGCTGATGGAGCTTCCTTCGATCACAGGTACCTGCCCTTACAGAGCAGGGTTGTGAGTGGTGCGGCGATGGTGTTGTAGTCTTGCATGAATTTGCGGTAGTATCCCGTGAGGCTGAGGAAGCCGCTGAGATGATGTGGCTAAAGTACCCTGGCCAGATCCATGATCACGCTGGACGTTGAGATGATGTGGCCCAAGTAAGAGAGTAAGAGATGGAGGCCATCCCAAATGCATACTTGGACCGCTTGACGAAGAGCTTGTGCTGCTGGAGGATGGTGGGCTTTGCGTGCAAGTGGCGGAGGTGATTAGTCCATGAGTTGCTGAAAATCAGGATGTCAACGAAAAAAATGAGCACGAACCGGCGGAGGAAGGGCGTAGCACATCGTCCATTAGCGCCTGAAATGTTGCCGGGGCGTTGCACAGCCCAAATGGCATGACCAGGAACTCGTAGAGGCCATCGTGTGTCCGGAAGGCCGTCTTGGCCACGTCGTCCAAGTGCATGCGGACTTGATAGTAGTCGGAGCGGAGGTCGAGCTTGGTGACCAACCGGGCACTGTGCAGCTCACCGAGGAGTTCATCGACCACCGGAATAGGGAAAGCATCCTTGACCGTGAGGGCATTGTGGGCTCTGTAGTCGACGCAAAAACGCCACAAGCCGTCAGCATTCTTCACGAACAGAACCGGTGAAGACAAGGCGGATGAGCTGCGCCGAATCAGGCCCTGGTCCAGCATGGATGCGCATTGGCGTTCCAGCTCCTCCTTGTGCGTGGCCGGGTAGCGATAAGGACGAACGACCACCAGGGCCGACCCGGCAGAAGAGTGATGCTGTGGTCGCGGTATCTATGCGGCGACAGCCCTTGCGGCTCAACACACAGGTCGGCAAAATCGGTGAGGAGGGCTTCCAGGAGGTCGGGGCCGGAGCAGGAACGGAGGCCAGGGCTCGCCGAGCCCACCATGCTGTGCCAGCAGACTTGGTGACTGCTGCGCCAGAACGACATGGTGAGGGCCCTGAAATCCCATAGAATGGGCCCAAGAGTCGTGAGCCAGCTAGAGGGAGGGCAAAGAAATCCACTTGGAACGCCTCCTCGTCGATGGAGAAAGGCGCACTGATACCATGATGTCACGGACAGGCGGCCTTGACCCCGACTATGTAGCCTGTAGTCGTGATTGGTAGAGGGGTGAGGTTTTCCCCCTCTGCGCCCTATGTTGGAAAATAGGAGAAGATAGGATAGAGATTAATTATTTGCTTCATTGATTCTCAGCCCCGAAGGCAGATTACATAGCCTCTCGGGCGACCAACAAATCCTCCTAAATCTTAGGCATAACATGTGCCTTCCTAACTGACATAAACCAGGCCTGCCTGGGCGTGGTGACCGTGCCTATGGTGCGCCTACGGCCTTCCCATCCCATGATCTGTGGGAGTACTGTCTCCCCCACATGACAACGCACGAGCAACACTAAGAGAAGCACCATCAGAGATGCACTTATTGCGGTGATTCCACAAAATCCAAGTGCCCAAGATCACAAGGGAATTGAGCCCCTTCCGCAAAACATCAACAACCTCCTTGGAAATCCTATCCCACCGGCCATCAAAGTACTCCTCATTTTGCTGCGGACAGAGATGCTGCAACCCAACATTTCGCAGAAGAGAACCAAAGACACAAGACAGCAGCAGGTGGTTAATGCTTTCAGCAGCTTGATCACAATGTGGGAAGTTTGGAGGATGGGGGAAACCACGCCTTGCAAGCTGATCCGCCGTCCAAAACCTGCCCTGTGTTCGGCAGAAAAAAAAGGAAGAGAGTAGAAGTTCCAATTATCGTAATTTTGTTAATAGCCAGGGGCCAATTTAAAATGAGTCGTTTTTCTTTCATCCTATGCATATGTAGGGCACATTGTTGTTTGTACCTGCCATATTGGTGTATATTTTCAAATTCAATATAGATCATTCCAACACAAGCATGTCCACATGTCTTCTCCAGATATTACAGCTGAGACATGAGTTCTGTATGGGAGCTTATGCTCTGCCTATGTGCTGGCTGCAGAAGCATGATGGTTTTGAAATGTTATAAGTATTAATTCAGCAGTTTACCTTCATGTGAATGACTGACGAATTATTTTGTTCTGAAGATGCTGTTATGTTGACTTGTGAAGGCTGAGTTGTGTTATCTAGTTTCTAGCCATCAGATAAATAGACATAACACCCTTCAACAAAAACGTTAATTGAGTGATGAATCACCAATGACTATGACCTGAATAACACTAATTCGATATACTCCCTCCATTCCAAATTATAAGACATTTTGGTTTTTTTAGGTGCAGAGATTTTGCTATACACTTAATGTACACTTTGTCTAGATACATAATAAAAATAATGTATCTAGAAAACCAAAACGTCTTATACAATTTATTAAAACAGAGGGAGTAGTAAATTGACAAACCTAACAATATTTTGGGCTAATAATCACAAACCTACCACATTTTGTGCTCATTTCGCAAACCTATCAATATTTTAGTTTTTCTTCTCACAAAATGACTTTGTAAGCATTTCCCCACTAATTAATGATTAGGCCCACATGTCAGTGGTACATCAAATATTCTCATGTGGGCCCAACTGGTCATGAACATATTGTTGACATGTGGGCCCATCTGCATGTGAAAGTAGAATAAACACAAAGTTATAGTTTTATGAGAACCCAAATTGTGGTGGGTTTGTGAAACGGGCACAAAATGTCGTAACTTTTTTGTGACAATTAGCCCAAAATATTGGTAGGTTTGTGGAGTTTACTCAGTTTCATATGTGGTGTTCTTTTCTGTGTTCGTCCTTCTAGTAATCTGAATGTCTTTTTTCATATTTGACAGTTAGGTGGAGATTGCTCTGCTTCAAACACAAAAATACCATATGTAGTAAATACTCTTGCAGTGGACAGTGAAGCAAAGCCCAATCTAAACAAAACAGAAAATTGGCTGAAGACAGTTGAAGAATTGAAGGCACAGGCTAGTAAGTGGTTTTATTACTTGTACTAATTATTATCTACACATCTGGTTTGGATGTTCAAAACTTCAATGTCATGTAATATCAGGTGGCCCAAAGAAACAGCCTGTTGTCCTTGAAATTTGTGATGATGAGGATGCATGCATTTGGTGTGATGATGATGAGAAGCCTTCTCCGAAATCAAATGCCTTGGGCAGTGGCGAACAAGGTACAGGTTCATATCTTTATCAAGTATAGGAAAGGTTTTGACATTGGTATTAACTATTTATATCTTACACAAAGATAATACTAGGAGATTCTTGAGTAATGAAAATATTGAATCAAATATTTTATGCTTTAAGTGATGTGTTCAGCAGGCAGTTTCAATATTTTTTTTGACTGTTTGCAATTTCAATAGTAGTGTCGTTCCATATATATTGACAGGTTCTGTAGTACATTTGTAGCAGGTTTTTTTCTGCTCTATTTGTATAACAATAACCTAAGTATGCTGTATGTGATGCATTACCTAATACAATATCAGAATATTGGTTGATTATATGGTGCATGCGTTTCAGAATTGTTGTATTTTACATTTTTGTATGTGACAGGGAGTGAACCGAGCCAACTTACGGGGTTGTATGAATGGTTTTTCCGTGGTAATAAACTAATGCTCTCTTCTGGAATGAAGAAATACCTGAGAGAGCTCTGTGGTTGTGTACCGCCAGAGATCCCATTCTATATATATCAAATGAATAAATCGAACTTGAAGAGTAGGGGGAAGATGGTTAGCTCCAATCCTTCTTATTTGGATTTGTCTGATGATTTGCTTCCTATGCTATGAAAACTATGATTTACAGTTAATTGTTTGCATTTTTCTGTTGCAGCGGTTCTCTGCAAAGTACATCTCTAAGCCCTTGCTTTCTTGCCTGCACAAAGGGGCGGGCTATACTCATTTTGAATTCGATGGGGAATATCGTGGTACTGTTAGAGTGAAACTTAACCCAGATGGCCGTGCGAGTCTCACATCAGGCTGGGAAAATGTGGTTGCAGATAAGGATATTAAAGTTGGTGACATATGCGCCTTCCACTTTAAGATTTCTGATGATTCTCTTAAGCTGTCTGTCTATGTGTTCCATCCGGTACGCCACTTGGTGTTGGTGAGATAACTGTAAGTCAAGTGCCCTTGTCCATGTAATATAGGTAACGTTGCTAGGACTGTAGTAAATTATGCCTGTGGAATGTAGATGGCATGTAATATTGGTAGGACCGTATGACAATAGCCGTGCAAGTCACGTGTTTTTTGGTTGTGTATTGTATGTAACATTGCTAGGACTGTAAAAGCTATGCCAGTGGAATGGGAAGCGCAGGTAACATTGCTAGGACTGTATGACGCAAAAGCTGTTCTTCAGCGGTTCAATGTTATGTATTACTGCAGGTAACATTTCTTTTTACCTCTTCATGGATAATCCATTATCGGTGTGCCCTGGTAGACCCCTTAAAATTTTATCTATTTCACACTATTTTGTTCCAGATTTTGCTTGTCAAGCAAGAGAGAGGGAGGTAGCCCGAGAAGCTAGAGAATATCATTGCCGGATCATGGTCTTAACCGGTGGTGATATCCCTCTTATCACTGCCGGTTAGTGACTCTAACTAGTAGTGATATATCATTGTCACGTTTTGAATCCATCCAGTGGGGAAGATGTGTCTTCCGCTACCGAAATCATTTTTGGAGGTGTCTCTCTTTTTGGTAGAGGTGGCTCTATTGAAATTTGTCTTTAAAAATAGTTTTTGAGCTTGCCATCTTCTAGAAACCAAATTTTGAAGGGGCTTAGGCTTTTGATCCAGGTCTCGGAGAAAAGATGGTCCTGACCTAAAGGCTATTAAAAAGTTTGAACACATCTTGTCTCATGTTATGTTTGGCTTTCACTGTTTGAAAGCTCTGACATGTGGGTTCAGTCAGAATGTCCAAAATGCCCTCTCCCTAACCCTATCCTCTCCCTTTGCTGCGAGCGCTGCGGAAGCCTCGCTGAGGGTGGAGGCCGAGGAGGTTCGTGGGCCAGGCGTCCTTGCGCTCGAGGACGGTGCCGACAACCTCCTCGCGGGCGGCCCCGACCTCGACGCCGTGCGCCGCCTCCTGTGCCAGGTCAGAGCTCTTCGTGCTCCCTCGACCTACGCGCGGTGCCGCCGATGTGGCGCGTGGAGGGCTGACGCGCGCGTGGCCGTCGCCGTCGCCCTCGCCGGCGAGATCCAGGCGTGTGTTGACCGCGAGGCCATCGCGCGCCTCGTGGCCGCGCTGCGCGGCGGCAGGCGGACGCCGCTCGCGCGCTCCTCGCAAGTGCGTGCATGACACCAGCGCTTGGCGGCCTCTGTCCCGGCGAGGTGGCGCACGGCGACGGCTGCCACCGAGCAGGACGTCTGTCATCAGCCGGTTTACCACAGCCTGAATTCAGTTGAAACAAAACAAACACCTTTTTAGTTTTCTGATGATGACTTCTCATTCAGTTCATTTCTCTAAAAATTCAGATAAAGGAGTCAAATGGGTAAGTAGCGGTATATTTCAAAGACCTATAAAAATTGTAATGGTGCGCTTCCAATATCACGAATAGTAATGATATTTTTCTAAACTCACATAATTATAATGACACCATTCAAATTAACCCTAGAATTTATGGGCACTAAATGACTTCAAACAAAAAGACAGTCAACTGCAAAGTTGCAGATACTTTCAATTACTATAAATTTAGTTTAGTTCATTTGTCTATCTAAGGCCATTTTAGAAAAATTAGAATATCGAATTTCAAACTATAAAACTTAAAACAAAATTTTGAGCCTTAAGTGATTTCAAATGGAAAAGTCATCAACTACAAATTTATAAATATCTTTTAAGTACTACAATTTCTATATAAAGTTTGTCTTTATCCGACATGATTTGAAAAGTTATAATTTTTTTTACTATGCTACATCTAAGCGAGCCAAATTGTCAACCACCTCTAATTTTAGAATTGTTCAACTTGTGAGCCACCTCTAAAAATAGAGGGCATTTCTAGGAGTCTTTTACCTGTATGTCATTATAAAAGATGGTCCTGACCTATGAGCTACTAAAAAGTTTCAACGCACCCAAGTGCCACAACGCTAAACTTTTTTGCCTTACACGTTATTCCGTCCACTTTCACTGGTAACGGTGGCTAACGACGCTGAGAAAAGACTTAAATGCCCTCAGCCTAGAGAAGTAAGATAAAGTTTCTGTTTTCTCATGTGCCACTGCCTGACTGAGTGTTTTGGCACCAAATTGATCGACATTGACAATTTTTTACCGTCCTAATTTAATTAGTATTTAAATTATTTGCAATATTTTTTAGTTTTGAATATCACAAATTTGAAAATCATTGCAAACGAGGGGTCTGATGCACCGGCAAGGACTCGAGCATCGGGCGAGCACTCGCTGATGTCCACCATGGGCGCGCGTATGATGGACACGCTCGCGGATGAGACATGGCACGTCGTCCAGCTTTGACGCCGGCGAGCGTGCCACAGGCGGAAGCCGGCGGGATCCGAGGACGGCGTGGTGCCTCTCCTCCTCTCAAGCATCACGCATGCAACTGAGTTCCACTACTTGACTTAGAGCTATATGTGTACACACCATGCACGACACGTCTACAGCACCCCCAGGCTGGCGAGCTCCTCGGCGAACACCATGCTGAACTCCGGCATGCTCTCTGGTTCCAGCGACAGCACGAGCACGTGGGCCCGCAGGTCAGCTGTCATCGGTGAAGCTAGTGCCGCCGCCACCGCCACCGCTACGGGCTACTGCGTGGCACCCCAGAGCACCTCGGTGAGCACGGTGGCCTCCTCCGCCGGCGACATGGCCGCCTCACGCACCCACCGCCGCAGGATCTCCAGCTTCGTCTCGTGCTTCTCCCGCGGGCTCAGCCCCACGCCCACCTCCACCTGCACCGCGAACCGCGCCACCGCGCTCACGAACGGCCGCTCTTCGTGGCCGTGTCCGCGGCGCCGTCGCCCTCGCGACGCCGCCACAGCCACACCGGGGGAAGGCAGGCCAGGTCGCCAGGAGGAGGGAGCCGCCGGCTTAGGCGTCGTGGGGCTTCGCCTTTGGGCAGCCGTCCTCGTCCTCGTCCATGTCCGCGAGCGAGCCGCCGAGGTCGGAGCGCTGAACGGCGTCTTCGATCTCCTTCGTGCTGCTGAACACCCGCCATGGCGACCGCGCAAGCACCTTCATGGCTGCCCGCGATGCCATAGGTGTGAGTGTGACGCCCCTCTACATCGGATGGGGAATCGATGGTACTGTCGTCTCTGTCTGTAACAAACGAACTATGCACATCTGTGATCAGTCTCCGAGAGTGCAGCTACCAATGTACTGTGTAGCTGAAACTGAACAATACATAATATGGCATGGCTGGTAGGGTCGGTGTGGATTTAATTTCGTCAGAGATGAAGGCCCTGAATGACGAGTGCGAGCACTTTGAGATCTTCGCTCCGGACCATCTCTACTCCAGCAAGACCGGCGGATTCAGCAGGTGGTATAACCCTCCTTGGTACGACGAGGCCGTCATTCCCTCGGTTCCCTACGACCCAATGGGGAAGGCATTTGAAAAGGTGAAAAGGAACTTTCAGTCATTCAGTGTGTGCTTGGACCAAGAAACTGAACTGACAGCTATCAGATTTTGCTGAGAATGTTACATGCTACTATTTGCCGGTTCAGACGGCGTAAAAAAATAGACAAGAAACAGAATCTTCACTACAAATTACATAACTTTGTCCGGTAGGTTACCTGAGATGAACAAAGCAAGGGAATCCTTTAATTTTGACCAACCAATAATCAAATGAACAAAACTAATCAGTCAAGTCAAATGAAATAAAAAAACTAAGCAGTCAAGTCGTTTTGTTCCCAGAAAATTTATGGGTTAATTAGAATGGTGCCAGTACAATTATGTGAGTTTAAAGAAATATCATTATTATTCGTGATATTAGAATATTAGAAGCGCACCATTACAATTTTTATAGGTCTTTGAAATATACCACTACTTACCCATTCGACTCCTTTATCTGAATTTTTAGACCAAATTGTCCTCTTCTTCCTCCTTGCTCCCTCTCTTTTCCAAGCTGGACACCGCCCATACATGGCCAGGGGCGTGCAGCGCCACACCTCGCTCGTGTGTGCCAGCCTCGCAGCACCTTGCTTGTCGGCCCACCATTGTGGCCGCGTCGGCACACCAGCCCCACGCCTCCACTGCTCACCGGTTCACCAACATGGCACATCCACGACATGCCGGCACATCGGCACCGATGCGTTGCGAGCTGGCGCCACGGCCACGCGGCCATGCAGGCAAGCTGGAGAGCCGCCGCCGCGGCCACCCCGGGTGCCCGTTCGAGCAGCAGCCGCCGCCACTACCGTGCAGGCTGTGCTCGCCGCGCCAGCCATGGCCCTCGGAGCTTTTCCACGCACGCACGCCTGTGTGCCGCCTCGCGTTCGCCTCGGCTGCTAACCACGGCCGCGCCTGCCGCGCACGTGCACCAGTGGGCGGACTCCCCCGCCTCGCTGCTCGCCTAGGCCGCCATACTGCTGGCTGCGCCGACCTGCAGCTCGACCACTCTGGTGTCTGCCACCTGTGTCCGTCTCGCACAAGCTGACTGCGCAGGCTATGCTTGTCGACCCACAAATCTTGAATGCTGGTTCAGCTTGAATGCGTTCCTGACGATGAAACTGATGGCCTCAAAACCTTACTAAAAAAATCTACATGGCCACAGTGACCACGCGCTGGTCAGCTTCTAAGAGGGAGCAAGGAGGAAGAAGAGGACAATTTGGTCTAAACATTAGGATAAACGAGTCGAAAGGGTAAATAGTGGTATATTTTAAAGACTTTTGAAATTATAATAGTATATTTCTAATATCGATAATAGTAATGGTATTTCTCGTAGAATTGTAATATATTTCTCCCCGGCCATATATAGGCGGTGTCCAGCTTGTAAGAAGAGAGGGAGCAAGGAGGAAGAAGAGGGCAATTTGGTCTAAAAATTCAGATAAAGGAGTCGAATGGGTAAGTAGTGGTATATTTCAAAGACCTGTAAAAATTGTAATGATGCGCTTTCAATATCACAAATAGTAATGATATTTCTCTAAACTCACATAATTGTAATGGCACCGTTCAAACCATTAGAATTCTACGAGTTTGGAGAAATACCATTACTATTCTCGATATTATAAATATACTATTATAATTTTAAAAGTCTTTGAAATATATCACTATTTATCCTTTCGACTCATTTATCCGAATGGTTAGACCAAATTGCCGTCTTCTTCCTCCTTGCCCCCTCTTCGAGCTGACCAGCGCGTGGTCGTTGTGGCCTTGTAGATATTTTTAGTAAGGTTTTGAGGCCATCAGTTTCATCATCAGGAACGCATTCAAGCTGAACCAACATTCAAGATTTGTGGGTCGACAAGCATAGCCTGCGCAGTCAGCGTGTGCGAGACGGACACACGTGGCACAGACACCGGCGTGGTCGAGCTGTAGGTCGGCGCAGCCAGCAGTATGGCGGCCTAGGCAAGCAGTGAGGCGCGGGAGTCCGCCCGCTGGTGCACGTGCGCGGCAGGCGCGGCCGTGGTTAGCAGCCGAGGCGAACGCGAGGCGGCACGCCGATGTGCGTGCGTGGAAAAGCTCCGAGGGCCATGGCTGGCGCGGCGAGCACAGCCTGCACGGTAGCGGCGGCGGCTGCTGCTCGAACGGGCACCCGGGTGCCCGCGGCGACGGCTCTCCAGCTTGCCTGCGTGGCCGTGGCGCCAGCTCGCAACGCATCGGTGCCGACATGTCGTGGATGTGCCATGGTGGTGAACCGGTGAGCAGTGGGTGGCGCGGGGCTGGTGTGCCGACACGGCCGCAATGGTGGGCCGACAAGCAAGGTGCTGCGAGGCTGGCACACACGAGCGAGGTGTGGCGCTGCACGACCCCGACCATGTATAGGCGGTGTCCAGCTTGTAAAAGAGAGGGAGCAAGGAGGAAGAAGACGGCAATTTGGTCTAAAAATTTAGATAAAGGAGTCGAATGGGTAGTAGTGGTATATTTTAAAGACCTATAAAAATTGTAATGGTGCGCTTTCAATATCACGAATAGTAATAATGTTTCTCTAAACTCACATAATTGTAATGGTACCGTTCAAATTAACCAAATGTTACATGGCCACAGCGACCACGCGCTGGTCAGCTCGTACCAAATGGAAGAGGGAGCAAGGAGGAAGAAGAGGGCAATTTGGTCTAAACATTTGGATGAATGAGTCGAAAGGATAAATAGTGGTATATTTCAAAGACTTTTAAAATTATAATAGTATATTTCTAATATCGAGAATTGTAATGGCACCATTCAAATTAACCCTAAATTCTATTTTAGATTTTTATTTTTTTTTATTTTTTTTAATTTTGTAAAGTATATCGGATGGCATCGAAGAGATATGCAAATTTATTGTTGACAACTTTTTAATTTGAAATCATGTAGTGCCTATAAATTCTATTTTAAGATTAATGATTTTGAAATTTACATTTTTTTAAAAAAATTAAAATGACTTTAGGCGGAGAAATGATCTAAACCCAAGTTGTGTATTTGAAGAGATAAAACTTTTCAGTTCAAACACTTTTTCATGTGAATTCATTTTGAGTCTAAAATATATATTGCAATATCACTAAAGTGAATACAAAAGGAACGTGTCATCCACTTAGTCACAAAGTGACTTTGCAGCACAGTGTGAGGAAGCAACACGTGACTTGTAACTTGGTTGGTGGGCTTCAGTCAAATTAACAAAGTTTTGCTACTCTTTTTTTGCCCGATTTACAAAATATGTAAAACGGTTTTTAGAGGCGACTGGGGCCTGCCTCTAGAAATCGTCTCTAGAGGTGGCTAGGTTTCTATAGACATATTGCCTCTACAAATGGTTTTTCGGTGCCGCTTACCCAACGTCCGGACGGACGGATGCTTTTGTCTAACCTGGACCGCACGAAATATATCGGTTCACCCACCGAACAACGCTGTAGGTTGGTGGGCCTTCTGTCCTCTCGAGAACATTCTGGATGCAATTTAGGCCCCGTCGCCCCCTGCTCGCCCTTCCTCTCGGCCTTCCCGCACGCGCTTCGTAAGTCTTCGTCTATCCTCTGCTCCTTTCTCGCCATCTCTGTCCGCCGTCGTTCGCTCCCGTGCCACCATCCCTCGTCGCACTGCGCCACCATCCCGCGCTGCGCCGCCATCCACCTCGCTAGTCATAGAAGGGGAGGCATGGGAGGCCTACGCCTATACCTTCACCCCCATCCACCTCGCCCATTGGCAGAAAGGGGAGGCATGTGCCTATGCCTGGGTCTACGCAGGGACGTTGCTCTCGATGTCCTCCTGACCCGAGCTTGCTGGTTACCGGAGTTCCCCATGGGGTAGGCTGTGGCCGCCGGCGACGCTGTGTTTCAAGTGTTTCAGGCGTTTTAGACTTATGTTTCAAGTATTTAGTCTGAATGTTGCAAAAGTAGATCTGTCATGTTGCATATGTTGCAATGACAATATACGCATGTTGCAAGCATATGTTTCATGTGTTTCAGTGGTTCAGACGTATGTTTCAAGTGTTTCATCTGAATGTTGCAGAAATATATTTGGATGTCGCATAACATGCATGTTTCAAGCGCATATTTCAGTGTTTCATTTGTATGTGTATGTTGCAAATGTTTCATCTAGATGTTGCAAAAGTAGATCTCGATGTTGCATATGTTGCTATCGCTATACAAGCATGTTTCAAGTGTTTGATCAGTTTTCAGCCCTATGTTGCAAGTGTTTCAACTGAATGTTTCAAAAGTAGATCTGAGGAAGCACATGTTGTAATGGCCCCAGTAGCTAGCGGACAGTGGTCTGCCGCAGCCGCCTGTTGCTACTGCTGGGGCACTGCCGTGGGTCATTGTGCGGGCACCTAAGGCCGGTAGACGTCTCCACGATGCGCATTCGAAGACGGGGTGAGGCGGGCACGGCGGGCGCGCTCTTGCCTATTATGTCGTGGTGGGGTAACGGACCTCTTGTTACATGGGCTCGGTAGATGCGCTTCCGGGGCGCGATAGATGCATTCAAATGGGAGCATCGTCCGAACGCCTCCTACGGCCGGACGTCCGGGCACTAGTGTAACACCCCTGGTGTTACGAGTTTGTTTAGCACCAAGATTTAGGTCCGAGAAGGATTAGCATCACAAGTTTATGGGTTTTAAAATTTATAACACACGTGAGGCAAAAAAAACATTTTCTGAAAACAAGGATCAAACATAACTTGTATTTAGTACTTAAATAAAAAATTGAAGTACAAGTTTAGTAGATGGAAATGCAACTTAAACTTTTGGAAAATAGATGTTGTTAACTAGTGTTTTGGGATCTCAAAAATCAAATTTGACGTTAAGATAAGCTCTTTTCGCTAAGTCGGCAAACACTTGAACTTGTGTTTAAAAGTATCATTCTTTGACGAACTATATTAGACAAACTAATTAGGAAGTGCTTAGATATTTTGTTTCGAAGAGTTAGTATGTAGTATGGGCTAGGTCATGGCACAATTGTTAGTTGAATCCGGCAAGGTTTAGACCTTTTAAAAATTAGGGCAAAAGTGTTAAGGAAGGTTAGTTCTAACCGAACCTTTGAATTCTCTAAGTCAGAAATGATAATGGACAGTGCTATTTTGGCATTTAAAATCCAACAAAAATGCCTAAACACTTATTTCATGTTTTTGCATAGTTGGTTGCATCAAAGTGAATACTTGGGTAGGGTGTAGTCCCCGAGTGGGTCGGAGTTGTCGTGGCATTGCATGAATTTCCCCAACATCGCTAGAACGGGTTGCGGTCAGGTTTTGGCGCTCCGTTCGTGAATCAGCGCCTGGCTTGGCGAACCTATTTTGGCGTGTCTCTATCTCTCTCAGTAATTCATCTAAGTTTGTGTTTGATGCTCCTTGGGATAGCCTTTAGGACCCTCTTGAGCCTTGGCAAATTGGTTTGGTCTCAACCGAGCTGGTTTGGTTTTGGTCAAAGCTTTAAAAGTCGTGCAAGTCACTGATAGCAGCCGCTCGGCCGAAGTTCACGGTCACCGCATGCACGGCGTGGTTGGCGATGAGCTCGAGCATGGCCGGGTTGTTGCCACTCGATCGGTGTGCGCCCAGTCGATGTCGCGCGGCATCACTAGCTATGCGTGGCCGTGCTAGGCGGGCCACGGCCTAGCTCCTGCTGTAGCTCGTGGGCTTACCGGTCTCGGGTGGCCAGCCGTCGTGCTGAGCACCAGTTCGGGGCTGGGTTGCGGCTGTCATGGCTCTGCCGACGTGGTGTACCATGGTTACTGCAAGCATTGCATAATTTCTACAGTTGATGGAGAGTAAGACCAAGGGCATGGTCATTCTATATCATCTCGTCTATGTGCTTTTGTTGGAGATGATCTTAAACTTGGTTGTACTAGGTTGCTCTTAACCGTGTATCTCTAAATCTCGATGAAAGGATCAAGATGCCTAAGAGGGGGGGGGGTGAATTGGACTAATTCTAAAATTCTTTGAAATAATTAAACCCTACACTTAGCCCACTTCACCCCTTATGCCTAGAATGTATTCCTATTGTTCTACTGCACAATAGTTTTGCACCCTAGGTTCCAATCCTACTCTAGCATGGCAATTCTAAGAATGTAAAGACAAGAAATGAATTGCTCAAATGTAAATGCTTAAAGTAAAGAGAGAAGAAGGAACGTGGCGATGTTTTGCCAAGGTATCAGAGAGTCGCCACTCCTCACTAGTCCTCGTTGGAGCACCCACGCAAGGGTGTAGCTCCACCTTGATCCGCGCAAGGATCAAGTGCTCTCTATGGGCTGATTCTTCGACACTCCGTCGCAGTGAATCGCCCACAATCGCTCACAACTTGAGTTGGGTCATCCACAAACTCCGCTGGATGATCACCAAACTCCCGATCACCACCGAGCCATCTAGGTGATGGCGATCACCAAGAGTAACAAGCATGAACTCTTACTTGACCACAACAAGCCTAATGAGAAAGTATTTGAACCCTCTCATTCAAAACATAACGTTTGGAGGTTGAGTCATCACTCTGCGGAGTGACCGGACGCTCCGGTCAGTTATCCCCGCCACTGTGTCAGAAATAGCCGTTAAGTTATGACCAGACTTTGACCAGTGTCCGGTCAATACTGACCGGACGCGTCCGGTCATGAAAACTGTTCTCTGGAACCTTACTAATGTTGACCGGACGCTGGCACCTAGAGTCTAGTCACTTTGCTGTTCAACGTCCACTCAGTTACCGGATCCTGACCAGCATTCGGTCAGTACTGACCTAACGCGTTCGATTAGGAATCTTCCTCACTAGAACCTCTCTGTAGTTGACTGAACACAGGAACCCACCGTCCGGTCACATTTCACTCAGCGTCCGATCGCAACCAGACAACTCTAGTTGATCAAATGTACTGACCGGACGCACCCTTCAGCATCCGGTCACTACCAGACCAGCGTCCGGTCAGTCATTTGACTCTCCATTCACTTCCAACTCGAAATCATATGTGAATGAAGTTTGCTCCAATTGATCTTAGGGCTACTCTAGAGCTACCTAGTGCTAGATTTGACAAGTGTGCACCACACCTAACTCACTAGATTCACCTAGGTTAAGCTACTAGTCCATACCCCTCTTAATAGTACAGCCAAAGGAAAAGCAAAGTCCTAAACTACTCTAAGTGTCTCTTCTATCGTAGAACCGACCAATTTATAAGAGTACAAGTACAATGGCAGCCCGCAAGCGGTCGCACTGTCATACTTGAACCCATATAAACCCGGTAGTCCGTCGAGTACCACGATAGGTCTCGATAAACGATTCACAACAACCAAGATCGTACATGATTCAACATACATGTCACATATTACATAAAGTTCACAGATACATTTCCATCATCAGAGTATGAAACAAATTTATTACAAACCAAGTTTGATAGATAAAAGCGGAAGCAAATTAAGTTTGAAAGTAGCATTTGCCAACATAGTTTGATACAGTGCCAACATACGATCACAGTCCACAAAAGCATGTACAAGGATTTATAAAGAAGCCTGCCCAAGGCTTACTGCTCATCCACAGCGGGATAGAAGCAACTCTTGCAATAACCATGATAAACAGTGCCATCTGCAACAATGGGAAATAAACCCTGAGTACGAGAAGGTACTCAGCTAGACTTACCCGTCATAAACCAAAAATAAAATGACTCCAAGGATCATGTAAGGCTGTATAAGTGGGGATAGCTTGACAACATTTGCACAAAATGCGATTAACTCAGTTATACGGTTATAATTCTGTTATCAAGTTAATTATGACAATCCATATCTAAATTAGCAACTATCCTGTGCCAAACATGTGGTATATCATTTTAAGAGCATACAATAGTAACCATAGAAGGTATTGTAATTCCATGTTTATCCGAACCATCATATTCCATATTACATTTACTACGAGGTTGGAGCTAGCCAAGTGTCTCACTAACCGGTAGAGACGGCGATTCGAATCGATTTCAACCAGCTGGGAATTTGTTCCTAACACAAACCCAGGCATACTAGATCAACAGTCACCTTAGGTCACCTTTGGTACAACTCAAGTACATATTTCGCGGGTTCGCCTAGCGCCGCACAATCAGGGACAACCAAATGCCAGGACGTTCAGGCCCAGCCTGCCCTTGGGCTTAGTCTGGCTCCCCGCACATCCTTACTACCATCCAGAGTGCGCACTCTTACAGAGCGGGGCCCGGCCTGAGTTGAGCTACTCGGCTTCATGGTCGGAACGAGTTATTCGGCTAGCTAAGTGATAGGCATGCGTTCAATCTTGTCAAAAGATCCAACAACGGTACGGTCCTTAATCGGCACAGACGGAATCACATGAGTCAACCTACACATAAACTCCATCCAGCCCTGATTTACTTTTACCCCATGGTTCTTTTCCATGATAGCAAATATAGCCAACCGTGCTTCGGTATCCACCTATATCTCGCAGGTGACAGGAAATCACCTGACTTCTACCGGTCTAAGCATGGCTAAGCATATATTCGATCCTGGACCTATATAGGGTTAAAGGTAGTATTTCTGGACAAGGAAAGTATATGCGTCGAGTGGTTCCAATCAACTCCTATAACCTAATGCATCAATCATAAGGACTTGAGTAATATTTTGTGAAATACTGGGAGACTTAAAATGCTCCGGGGCTTGCCTTTCAGAAAGGAAGTGGGGCGGTGGTCAGGGCACTCCGGAAGCTCTTCTAGGTTCTGCTCCTTGCCTTTAGGAGCTGTGGCTTGAGGAATCTCCTGCTGGTCCCCTTCCTCTCCTTCGTTGAACTCCAGCAACGTTATCTCCTCTGTCAATCCTAGATGCATGAGTATGGCATAAGATATTGTGAATGCATACATGTTGACAAGTATAATATGATGATACTTGATGAATGGATTCTTGTAAGCATTCTTACCAACATGGCATTAAAGTAATAACAAGTGCATCACATTTTACTGAGTATGTGCATATCTCTTCTTGATTATTTAATCAACTACTTCCACAATGCATTTACTATACCATAAAACAGCAGCTACTTGTTTTACTCATAACTAAAGTTCTACTTATCCAAATGCGGTGATCTTGGACTTTCTAGAAAGTTTACAAAATTATCTACAACTTTCTTTTAATATTCTCACTGTGATTCAAGAGTTATGTAGGGCAAACAAATCATTCAATCAAATCTGTCTAGAAAGTAAACCTTTCAGACAGCAAACTTGTAACAGCTAGAACTCAAAAACGCTAAGTCCTATGACTGTAAAAATTTAACACAAGGTAGATTAGTAAGTTATCTACAACTTTGTTATTAACAAGGTTTACAGCAGAGACCATTATCCATATGAAATCATTCACACCATCAAAACTATACATGCAGTCTTGTATTGGAAAGATAAAGCGACAATTAGTTATTTGTATACAATCAATGGCTTCTAAGCCTTACCATTGACACCAACAGTTACTATGCATCCTAAGAACCATAGAAAACATCATGCTTAATCACAATCTAATTATTTAAAGGCCTTTATCAATTTACTAAAATACTTAGGTTAAATAATAAACATATACCAAATGTACATCATAAATTCTCAAAAATTTACAGTGGCTTACTAGTGCTACCAATAGACTGTTGTAAAAGTTTCATGCCATTTTAGCAAGTAAAGCATCCTATGCAAAAATGACAACGCATAAAGGCTTAAAATAGCATAAATAGGAAACCCTAGTGAAAAGTGTCAAGCAACAGATCTTATATTTTTCTTAGCATCCATATGGTACTAGGACAACCTCCAATAAATTTCAAGAGTATTGGATTCATAAATAATTTATAAAAATTCATACAAGGATCACATAATTATAAAAGGAAAATCTATAACTAAAATCTATTCATGCTCTGGCCCTCAAATTTTTACCAGACCTTATACTTATCAAGAACAGCTCACCACATAAATTTCATAATTTTTGGAGCACATGAACTCTAGATATAAATTAAACAAGTTTACATATGTTTAAAAACATATTTCAAATTTCATTTTAAATCTTCTAGAAACTCTACTACAAATGCTAATATCATATTTTTCCTAAATACTACACTTCACCAAGATGCTAACAAAATTTGAACCACCAAATTTGGATCTCTATAGCTCAACTTATCCATTTTCAAAGTTGCACATAAAACAGGAAATAAATGAACATCCTAAGCCTCCACAGTCAGTGACAACTGGGACCCGCTGTCAGTCGGCCCCATGTGTCAGTGAAATGAAATAGGGCAGCGGCGCTGCTCAACACTTGTGTGGCCAGAGTTCGCCGACGGCGAGCTCACCGGCGACGGCAAGTGGACCTACGTGTTCTACAGAGCAATGCGCGTCGAATGACCTAGGTGGTGGCAGTGAAGGTGTGGCAGAGCATGCTCGTCGCCAGCCATGGCGGCACAGCGGCGCTGCTCTGTGGTGCGCCAGTCATCACCGGCCACATCAAAGCTAGACGGGGCGTGCTACAGCATCACGGTGGCCGGCGACTCTATTTAGGCATTCTAGGCGGCTTGAGGCGCTCCGACAAAGCATGGCCACGGCGGCGCCCATGGCGGAGCTCCAGTAAAGGCACACCCATGGTGGCGCAAGGCAAAACACGGCTTACCAATGGCGCGGCTGTGGACGCTATAGTGCGGGAAAGGTAGAGCAGAGTGAGGCGGAGCTATGGGCGCAACTGATTGGAGAATGTGGCGGCGGTGAGCGTAGGAGGGCTCGGCGGAGCGTCTGCGACGGCGATGGTGAGCGCAGTGAGCAAAGAAAGCGTGAGGAGGCGAGTGAGAGCGAACGGCCGGCTCGGTGGTGACTTAAGTGAGTTGCTGAGGGCATGCTGGCCGTCGATGCCTGATGAGCGGGCCCGGCGCCGGCGTACGGCCTCCAGATGGTGCGCGTGGCCATGGCTGGCCACCACGCGGCGGGCTACGCCTGTTGGCCGGTCAGCCACCGAAGGCGTTCATTTCAGTCATCAGCGCTATGACAGACCGACTGACGACGCGATTTCAAAGCAATCAAACTGCAAATCCTTAGTTCCATAGTGCAAATAATCTAAATGAAACTTGTAGACCTATGTACCAGCTCCAATTGCTCTTAAAGAATCATGTGCTAAATCTCAACCAAAACCGAGTAATATCATCACCAATGTGAGCTTGTTAGCACTGTCAGGGTTTATGACTTAGAAAATTTCTCTAAGTGTTGAAAACAGTAAATTGTTGAATCTTGTGAGCCTAATTCAAGCATGTTAGGAGCTAAATTAGTCTATGGCCCAAAAATAAAAGTTATTCCCCTTATCAAATACTACAACTTTGCTTTAGTGACCACATCCATGCAAGGTCTCTATCATATGGTTCAAACTTGGTCAAACACATTACGTTCACAAGATGACTTATACATGAACTATGACTTAGTGACCAATTTTGCCCTAACCATGAATACAAAAGTTGTTCATAATGATATCCTAAACATGTTTAAGCTATTTGTAAGGTCACACAATCATTTCATACATTGGTTACACATAAAGCTGTCCAGGTCAACATTCATAGCCTCACTTAAGTACTTGATCATACAAGGTGATCTTCATGAACCATGTTCCATTAGTCATCATAAGTGTAGCTAATATGTTTTAGTGACTCACATCCATCATTTACATGTATTCACTCATGATCATATGCATATACACAAGGAAACATAAAATAACAAGCAATGTTGCATATGTTTCAATCACATGTTTCAATTGTAAAAGCTCAAATATGAATGCTTAATGCTCATGCTCATGCAATGCAAGTCATTTTATGCAAGGCTAACACCTAGGGTGTTACAGCCCCTCCCCCTTATAAAAATCTCGTCCCGAGATTTGCAAGACCTACCATTCTTGGAAAAAGGCAGGATAAACCTCTCGTAAATAGTCCTCTCGTTCCCATGTAGCATCTTGTTCATTGTGATTGTTCCACACCACCTTATAGAACTTAATGATCTTACTCCATGTTACTCTTTCCATCTCTTCTAACACTCGGATTGGCTTTTCTTCATAGGTCAAATCCGATTGAAGTTTTATGTTGGTGGGTGCAATAGCTTCTTTAGGTACACGAAGACATTTCTTCAACTAAGAAACATGGAAGACATCAAATATTGCACTCATCTCTGGTGGAAGTTGTAACTTATAAGCAACATTCCCTTTCCGTTCCATAATCTTATATGGCCCTACATATCTAGGCGCAAGCTTCTTTTTCACTCCAAATCTCTTCACCCCTTTCATGGGTGATACTTTCAAGTATACGTAGTCACCCACTTCAAAAGTCAGTGGTCTTCTTCTTTTATCAGCATAACTCTTTTGTCTTGATTGAGCTGCCTTCATATGCTGTTGGATAATATGCACTTGCTCTTCAGCTTCATTGACAAAGTCAATACCAAAGTATCTCCTTTCACCGGGCTCAATCCAATTTAACAGAGTTCTACATTTTCTGCCGTACAAGGCTTCAAACGGAGCCATCTTGATGCTTGCTTGATAACTGTTGTTGTAGGAGAACTTAGCTAAAGGTAGCCATTTCTCCCATGAACCCTTGGACGATATAACACAAGCTCTCAACAAATCTTCTAAGATCTGGTTCACTCGCTCAGTCTGTCCTGAAGTTTGCGGATGGTATGCCGAACTTCTGATCAATTTGGTCCCCAAGGCCTGGTGTAAGTGTTCCCAGAAACGAGCTATGAACTATGGTCCTCAATCTGAGATTATGGTCCTGGGTACTCCATGTAGTCTCACGATCTGAGAAACATACAGTTCGGCGTATTTCGCTACGCGATCTGTGGTGTTTACCGGTATAAAATGTGCTGACTTGGTGAGACGATCTACAATGACCCATATTGAGTCATGACCTCGCTGCGTTACTGGAAGGCCTGTGATAAAGTCCATACTGATTTCTTCCCATTTCCAACCTAGAACAGACAATGGCTGAAGTAATCCGGCAGATTTCATATGAATAGCTTTTACTCTACTGCAGTTATCGCACCTAGCGACATAGGCTACGATCTCCTTCTTCATCTTAGTCCACCAAAAACGGGTTTTCAAATCTTGATACATCTTACTGCTACCCGGATGGATAGACAATTTGGACGAATGAGCTTCCTCTAGAATTTGATTTCTAAGCTCACGGTCTTTCGGTACCACAAGTCGGTCCTCAAACCATAGTACACCCTTTTCGTCCAATCTGAAATGCTTGGTTTCTTGCTCTTGCATCTTTCTGTTGATGTGACTTATACCTACATCTGTCTGCTGCAGCTCTATGATTTTGCTCTCAAGTGACCAACTGATAGTGATATTGTGCAGTACAACAGGATGTAACAAATTGAAGCCATCTTCCAACAATGCTTCTACAGTGTTGTAATGAGCTTTCCGACTGAGTGCATCGGCCACAACATTGGCTTTCCCCAGATGGTAATGCACTTCCAAATTGTAGTCCTTAATCAGCTCTAGCCATCTTCGTTGTCTCATGTTCAGCTCTGGTTGGGTAAAGATATACTTGAGACTTTTTTGGTCAGTATATATATGACATATATTGCCCAACAAATAAAGTCTCCATATCTTTAATGCATGAACAACTGCTGCAAGTTCTAAATCATGTGTGGGGTAGTTGACTTCATGTTTTCTCAACTACCGAGAAGCATATGCAATAACTCTTCCTTCTTGCATGAGCACACACCCCAAACCTATACCTGATGCATCACAAAATACATCAAAAGGCTTCTTAATGTCGGGTTGTGCTAAGACAGGAGCTGTAGTTAACAGAGTCCTGAGGGTGTGAAAAGCTACTTCACATTCTGGTATCCAATTGAACTTTTCATCTTTTTGAAGTAGCCTAGTCATGGGCTTAGCTATCTTTGAGAAATCTGGGATGAAACGACGATAATATCCTGCTAACCCTAGAAAACTCCGAACTTCATGAACCGAAGTCGGGGCCTTCCAATCCATGACCTCTTGTACTTTTGATGGGTCTACAGATATTCCGTCTCTTGACAAGATATGACCTAAGAAAGGTACCTTGCTCAACCAAAATTCACACTTGCTAAACTTTGCATATAGCTTATGCTCCCTCAACCTAGATAGAACAATCCTCAGATGCTCTGCATGAACTTCCTCATTTTCCAAATAAATCAATATATCATTGATAAACACGACCATGAACTTGTCAAGCTCGGGCATGAATACCAAATTCATCAGGTACATGAAGTAGGCAGGAGCATTCGTTAGTCCGAAAGACATAACCAAATACTCATATAAGCCGTACCTAGTGGAGAAAGCAGTTTTTGGTATATCCTCTGGTCTAATCTTTATCTGATGATAGCTTGATCTCAAGTCAATCTTGGAGAATACCTTTGCCTTTGCCAACTGATCGAACAAGATGTCAATGTGGGGCAACGTGTACTTGTTCTTGATGGCCACAGCATTGAGTGGTCTGTAATCCACACACATTCTCAGGGACCTGTCCTTCTTCTTTACAAACAATGTTGGACATCCCCACGGAGATGAACTAGGTTGAATGAGACCCTTGTCCAACAGATCCTGTAACTGAATCTTAAGTTCTGCTAACTCATTTGGTGGCATCCTATAAGGTCTTCTTGAGATAGGTGCCATACCTGGCACTAACTCAATCTTAAATTCCACATCCCTATCAGGTGGTAAACCTGGTAACTCATCTGGGAATACATCAGGAAACTCACAAACCACTGGGATATCGCAAAGGGTAGTGGTTTGGATAGCACAAGCTAAGTGTTGGAGTTCAAAATTTCTGGAGAGTGGTACTAGAAAAGCATTTCCTCCCTTGGGTTCTCTCAACATAATGGTACGAGTGCTAGTGTCAATGAGAACACCATGATCTTTCATCCAATTCATGCCTAAGATTACACTTATGGATAACCCGGGCAATACTATCAAATCTGTTGTATACTCCCTCTCTAGTATAGAGATGAGCATGTTTCTGACTATCTTATTTGTAGAAATAGTAGCCCTGGCAGAACTTATATTATAACCACCCTTGCTTACTTCAATTATTTTCTGATCATGTCTAGACGCAAATGCTTAGCTCATAAATGAATGAGAAGCTCCCGAATCAAATAAAACAATAGCGGGATGCTTGTTGATAAGAAACATACCAGCCGTGACAACTTCTCCAGCGGGCACTTCCTCAACAGCGGTATAGTGCACATATCCCGGACGTGCCTTTGAGTTCGCCTGCCTCTGATTGTTCTAATTCTGATTGTCATTCTTCTTAGGGTGGGGCATTCCTTGGCCCAATGACCCACTTGATTGCAGTTGTAGCATGGTTGATTACTCCTAGGTCCTATAGAGTTTCCTTGACCGCCATTTCCTTTCAGTAAGGCAATAGTGAATGCCTTACGGAACACTTTCTAAGGCCTGCTATTCTGAGCTTTTGGGGGTGGAGGCCTAAACTTGGGTGCAGGTGGGCGGAATGGTGGCCTAGCTATGATAGGAGCTCTGGACTGTGAAGATCCAGAGGCACCTGCCTCAAATGCCCTCTTGCGACCCTTAGCTATCGCATGCATGTTGTTATGATTTTCCTAGGTCAGAGCATCACTAATAAACTCGTTATAGGTGGTGCACTTGGAATTGGCCATGATCTTCATCAGTTTGGTGCCAAGACCCCGCTTGAAGCTCTCTATCTTCTTCTCCTCGGTATCAACAAAACCTAGAGCATACCTGGACAGGTTATTGAACGCATGCTTATATTCTGTAAGGGTCTTTGTCCCCTGTGTGAGCCTCATAAATTCAGCCGCCTTCTTGCGCATTAGGCCTGGGGGAATGTGATGCCCCCGAAAAGCCAACTTGAACTGCTCCCATGTTACTCGTGCATTAGCAGGTAGAGAGGACAAGAAATGTGTCCACCAGATCCCTACTGGTCCCTGCAACTGATGGGACGTATACTCAGCCTTCAGGTGCTCGGTGACTCTTAGCAGACAAAACTTCTGCTCAATGGTGTTGAGCCACTCGTCCGCCTGAAGGGGTTCCTCTGCCACCTTGAAGATAGGAGGCTTTGTATCTAGAAATTCCTTGAAGGTACTATGCTGATTAGGCTTGGGCCCTTGTTGCTGTGGGTGGGCACGAGCTATGTTCTGCGCAATGAGGCGTAGAGCTTCCTCCATTGTTCTTTGGCTTCCCAAGAATTGGGCAAAGAACTCCTGAGCAGATGGCGGTGGCGGTGGTGTTAAGTCACCGTCGTTGCCATCATGGCTGCTACTAGCTCCTACGCGGGTGCGAGTCATCTGCGAAGTTGCAACAATAAGCAATTATTGGTTGATGTCAAAAGACTGCAGATGAATTTATAATCATGCCAAACTGAAATTACTAGAGACAATCTCAAATTCATACAATAAAAATAGAGGCATAATAATTCATTCTCGCAACATGACACCACCAATTTGATCACTTATAGGACTCATAGCACGTTAACATTCAAATCATGATCACTGATAAATTAACTAGAATTTGCATTAGCGTTTAACCAAACGTGCGATAGTCATGCAAATAAGAATATTACATGATAGTCCAATCACCAACACCAAATTCAAACTACAGGTCCATTACATAACCAGCGATGATACATTAAGCATTTCTACTAAGCACTAGGCGATCTAATCCTCATCATGATCACTATCAAGGTCAGAGATAGGATCATCTCCTTCCTCAGGCTCCACTTCTTCCTCATCCTCCTCTTCATCTTCCTCCATATTAGGACCATCTTCTTCCACATCAAGGATTGAGTTCAGCTGGTTGTTCAAATAATGCACCTCATGCTGAAGGTCCATCACTCAAAGCTGAGCTTGTGCATGCTGCTGACGTAAGCCCCTTTCAGCACGGTCCTGCGTGTTACTCATGTCGTGGTGCCTATCTCATTCTATCCTTGCTACAGCCGCACGGTTGTTTGCTGCGTCTCGCTGGCGTATAGCTGTGGACGCCTCGGCATGGGCGGCCTCCAACTGCTCCCGCAGTCCTACAAGCAATGCTTGATCATCAGCTCTTGCTTCTTGGGCTGCTGCTCTCTGTTGATCCACTTGGTCCATTTGGGTATGGAGATGGCCCAAAGCTGCATAGGCTTGGTCAGATTCCCATCGCGCTTTACTTGCTGCTTTCTTATGCTTGCGCACACACTTCTTGAGCTTATGCTGTGCGGCTTCAACTCTCATGAGCTTGTCCATGCAAGTGGTGTATGATTCCCGCTAGAAATCCCTGGTGTCCTGGCGTGTATAAAACATCTTCATCACTGCAAACATGGCACTCATGGTGAGACTAGAGCTATTGGCCTGCTCATCTCGGTCTCTGATCAATGCATTATGGTTGAATTGTTTCCATATTGCTGTGGACGGATCCACCCACGGAAACATACCCGCGGCACTACCGGTAAGTGCATCCCCATGCTGCCGACAGATCCGACTCAAAACCTCAAAGGCCACTACTTGGGCAGCCTCCCAAGGAGTTTTCCCTTCCGATTCCGCCTTCCACTCCTGCTAGAAGGGTGCCTGTGTGCGGGCTGGTATAGTTAGCCGCACCTCGTACCATGGTTGTCCCTCCAAGTTCTATTCATTCCAATGATAAAGGAGCGGTTCATGGTACCCCGCAAAGTGCAAAACTCTCCACAGTAGAGTAGGCGTTCCAAAAACCATCAGGAAATTCTCACATCCAACTGGTGCTGCCATCTGTACCATCAACATGTACAACTTTGTGTGAGATAAGGCCATAATGGATAAGAGTTACATAACCGAGTAAGAAATTTATAAGGGGAGGAACAATGTACTTAATTGAATGATGATTATCATGATGCATGCTCGTTCCGTACGTCCTCACAAACTTAGGAAAAATTATTTCTAACGACATATACGGTGGCATACATACGTTCTCTCATATATAACATAACTAGTCGAGCTACACATTTCGTTGTTAGTGTACCTGCATAAAAGTTTCATTTCAGCCCATCCCATAATTAAATATGCAGAATGTAAATCTAAATACTTCCATATATGTATACCCATACACATATACTTCCATATCAAGGCTACCCAATAACAGTTTATACCCACAATTAAATACGCACCATATACACATGCAAGCATGCATACATAGCTGTACCAAGGCTAACTCTCCCCGACCGCACGCTCACATCTTGCGGTCATGCCACTCATCAACTTACCTTCTTACCTTGGCGTAGAGGCATTTGATCCATACATTACCATTCAAGTGAATGGCATCCATACAATAGCACGCCGTATGGACGACGAAATTAAAAACCCCCAAGTTAGTACTTAAATAGCCACCTAATAGTCCTTAATTTGGGCATAAGGAAAGTGATCACTGGCACACTTTAGATTTCAAATACCTATTTATATAGCTATTAGTTGCTATAAAAGGGTTTTGGAAAACAAAAACCTTTGTTTTAAATACACATGTGGCAATTAAATGTTGAATCTTGCTCTGATATCAGCTGTCGTAGAACCGACCAATTTATAAGAGTACAAGTACAATGGCAGCCCGTAAGCGGTCGCACTATCATACTTGAACCCATATAAACCCGGTAGTCCGTTGAGTACCACGATGGGTCTCGATAAACGATTCACAACAACCAAGATCATACATGATTCAACATACATGTCACATATTACATAAAGTTCACAGATACATTTCCATCATCAGAGTATGAAACAAAGTTATTACAAACCAAGTTGGATAGATTAAGGCAGAAGCAAATTAAGTTTGAAAGTAGCATTTGCCAACATAGTTTGATACAGTGCCAACATACGATCACAGTCCACAAAAGCATGTAGAAGGATTTATAAAGAAGCCTGCCCAAGGCTTACTCCTCATCCACAGCGGAATAGAAGCAACTCTTGCAATAACCATGATAAATAGTGCCATCTGCAACAATGGGAAATAAACCCTGAGTACGAGAAGGTACTCAGCTAGACTTACCCGTCATAAACTAGAAATAAAATGACTCCAAGGATCATGCAAGGCTGTAGAAGTGGGACCTACGTGTTAGTGAAACAAAATAGGGCAGCGGCGCTGCTCAACACTTGCGCGGCTAGAGTTCGCCGACGGCGAGCTCACCAACGACAGCAAGTGGACCTACGTGTTCTACAGAGCAATGCGCGTCGAATGACCTAGGTGGTGGCAGTGAAGGTGTGGCGAAGCATGCTCGTCGCCGGCCATGGCGGCACGGCGGCGCTGCTCTGCGGTGCGCCGGTCATCACCGGCCACAGTGAAGCCAGGCGGGGCGGGCTATAGCATCACGGTGACCAAGCGACTCTATTTAGGCATCCTAGGCGGCTTGAGGTGCTCCGACGAAGCATGGCCACGGCGGTGGCCATGGCGGAGCTCCGGCAAAGGCACACCCACGGTGGCGCAAGGCGAAACACGGCTTACCAATGGCGCGGCTGTGGACGCTGCAGTGTAGGAAAGGTAGAGCAGAGTGAGGCAGAGCTATGGGCGCAACTGATTGGAGAATGTGGCGGCGGTGAGCGCAGGCGGTCTCGGCAGAGCATCTGCGATGGCGATGGCGAGCGTAGTGAGCAAAGAAAGCGCGAGGAGGCGAGTGAGAGCGAACGACCGGCTCGGTGGTGACTTAAGCGAGTTGCTGAGGGCGTGCTGGCCGTCGATGCCTGACGAGCGGTCCCGGCGCCGGCGTACGGCCTCTAGATGGTGCGCGCGGCCATGGCTGGCCACCACGCGGCGGGCAGCGCCTGTTGGCCGGTTGGCCACCGAAGGCGTTCGTTTCAGTCATCAGCGCTATGACAGACCGACTGATGACGCGATTTCAAAACAATCAAACTGCAAATCCTTAGCTCCATAGTGCAAACAATCTAAATGAAACTTGTAGACCTATGTACTAGCTCCAATTGCTCTTAAAGAATCATGTGCTAAATCTCAACCAAAACCGAGTAATATCATCACCAATGTGAGCTTGTCAGCACTGTCAGGGTTTATGACTTAGAAAATTTCTTTAAGTGTTGAAAATAGTAAATTGTTGAATCTTGTGAGCCTAATTCAAGCATGTTAGGAGCTAAATTAGTCTATGGCCCAAAAATAAAAGTTGTTCCCCTTATCAAATACTACAACTTTGCTTTAGTGACCACATCCATGCAAGGTCTCTATCATATGGTTCAAACTTGGTCAAACACATTACGTTCACAAGATGACTTATACATGAACTATGACTTAGTGACCAATTTAGCCCTAACCATGAATACAAAAGTTGTTCATAATGATATCCTAAACATGTTTAAGCTATTTGTAAGGTCACACAATCATTTCATACATTGGTTACACATAAAGCTGTCTAGGTCAACATGCATAGCCTCACTTAAGTACTTGATCATACAAGGTGATCTTCATGAACCATGTTCCATTAGTCATCATAAGTGTAGCTAATATGTTTTAGTGACTCACATCCATCATTTACATGTATTCACTCATGATCATATGCATATACACAAGGAAACATAAAAATAACAAGCAATGTTGCATATGTTTCAATCACATGTTTCAATTGTAAAAGCTCAAATATGAATGCTTAATGCTCATGCTCATGCAATGCAAGTCAATTTATGCAAGGCTAACACCTAGGGTGTTACATCTTCAACACCAAACGACACTTAGAACTAGTCCATCCTTAACCTTGTCATCCATCCTTTGAAAACCAAAACAATTTCCATCATAGGGGCATGACCATCATGATTTCCCAATCAATTGCCATTACCATGACCTAACTTAAATTGCCTTTGCAAAACACACATTAGTCATAGTAATCTCGTATTGACATTAATCACCGAAACCCAACTAGGGGCCTAAATGCTTTCAATCTTCCCCTTTTTGGTGATTGATGAGAATACAACCTCGAGTATGTAAAAGAGATGAAGTTTTCAACATGCTTGGTTCATATAAGCTTTTGACAATAAGAGCAAAGGAGTTAGACATGCTTATATGACCCAAGCCAACATGGTGTACTCAATAGATATGAAATAAGCATGAGTACAAGAAATAAAGCTCATTTGAATCGGAGTAAAACACGGAAGCAAGGCAAATGAGCATAACCAAGTGACATGACGTATATATAAATCAAAATAGAGAGCACACATGTCACATAAGTATCACAATCACACGTATGTAGTTCAGCGCATGAAAGTAAACATGAATGCATAATGTATCACACATAAAAAACCAAAAGTAATAAATTATAAGCTCCCCCTAGATATAACTCTCCCCCTAGATCTAACATACTTGATCCCTCTCCCCCTTTGGCGTCAAGCACCAAAACCTAAGGGTCAAACAGCGGGGTAGGAGCAGATGAGTCGGGCACTGAGGTGCGGTGAGCGATCTAAAACTATGTAGCATCATCCTTCGATCTGGAGCTCTGAGCTGTCTGACCCACTATCACTGGAAGTGAAGCTGAAGTGGTCTAGGTCTGCTCTGGGACTAGCGTGGCTTGTGACTCTGTAGGTATCACTATAGGAGCTAGCTCTGATGATGCAACAGATGATGGGAGCGTCTCTATAGTCCTAGTAACTAGAGCAACGGTGGTAGGTACAGGTACTCGCACTCTGGCAGTGTAGGCTGCCCCTGTAAGCTCGCTGAAAGTGGCACCGAGGCTCCTGGAAACTGGGGTGTCAGTCACAAGCATCGAGGAACTCTAAGGCAGAGTGAAGCCTGTAACAATAGGTGTGAAGTGAGGACCCTAGGCTGTCACTAGCAACACAAACCACTGGGACACCTGCTCTGTAGGTGAAGCAAACTGAGTAGCTGGCTGTCCCTGACTCTGATGCCCATTGGGCTATATAGCTGGAGTCACTGATGTGGTGGTAGGCTAGCCTATCTAAGGTGTAGTCTGTGGAGGAGTAGCCCTAATAGCAGTGATGACATGCTGCATAAAACCAAGTAACTGCTACTGAATCAGGAGCTACTACTGTTGCTATATGGCATGCTGCTATCTCTGGAACTCGTCATGTCTAGCCTGAACCTGTGCTAGTGCAGCTGCGGTCTCCTGGGCCTGGCGTGCCTGATCCTGCCTCATCCGCTCAAGAATAGCTAGAAGAGCGGGGTCTGTCTATGGTGGTTATGGAGCTGAGCTAGAGCCACTGGTCTCTCTATCATGTTGTCGAGGAGGCATCTGAGGAATAGCCTAATAATCATCATCAGAACTATCACTAGGGTCACTCTCGACCACACCCTCCTACTGAGCATCTAGCTACTCGTCCTCTATCACTGCAATGCCCCTAATGATCTCATCCTACTGATCTGCTGTCTCCGAGACCTCTGGGCAATGACTCGACTGGCATGGTGTCCTCGCAGTACTATGGTGGAGCATCTGAGTTATGTTATAAGGAGGGAACTCTATAGTAGCACCTGTGTACTCAGCCATCATCTCTGGAGACTTCTGTGTAACTGTCTTTCTAATCAAGAAGGTAATCCAGTGAGCATAAGGCAGCTGTCTGTGACCTCTGAACCCCTCTGCAAGAGTGTCCTCCATCTCGGAAAGAATGACATCCCAAATATCAAATACTGTCTGCTGCACTAGAGAGTCCACCAACCATAACTGAATGCAGGTCAATCCCTCGTGATAACCCATCCTTGGGAGCAGGGTCCTCCTCATGATAGCATCAAGAAGCCGAGCTATAGGAGTGAGGTCCTATGGTGTCCTGCTTGACCCCTTGCTGAATGGCTCTGTGAAGCATGGTTGGACCAGTTCTGGGGGTGGCACAAGCCCACCGTGAGGGCGTCTGGGAGGCTCTGTCTGACCATAGCAAACCTCATGAAGAGGAATGGGTGACTCTAGAATCCTAAGAATCTCTCTGACCCTCGAGCTCTGCAGCCTGTAGTCATGGCCTCTGAATGCAAAGTGGATGAATCTGTGCCTCGAGTCAATCCAAAATGAAGAGTAGAACTCATGGACCCATGATGGAACATATTGGCCTGTCTGTCCAAGAAGGTCTATCAACCCTGGTAGAAATGATAGATGGGGACGAATCTGCTCACCTGCAGCTGCAACAAGTGCCTCAATGGAGCAAACTCTCTGAGATCTGAATGCAACTCCACTGTTCAAATAAGCATTATAGAAATCCTCCTACAGTGGTGTATAGAAGTGCTCTGAAGCACGCTCATCCCTCGTTGGTGGAAACCAGTCCTCAAACTACATGAAGCGGAGCTACTGCACTTGCTTGGCTGTGGCTTCCCTCAAGTCAAGGTGAGTCACCGAAGGCAGACCCTGTGGTCTAGGAGGCAGACGAGAACCCTTCCTCTGTGTCTTAGGTCTTGGCATAATTGGAGCACGAGTACGACCAGAGCGTCATAGCTATGGCTGAGGTGCCTACTCCATCTCCTCGATCTGCTTTGCCTGCTCAGTCTGCTCAGCCTACTGAGTACCCTTTGACTGCCCTAGTAGATGTGCCTGCTGCTGTGTCTCCCCCTGAGGCTAATTCTCCTCTATGGCGACCTGACGTCCTCTAAGCATGATAGTCCCAGCTGGACTACCATGAAGACTCTCAACCCTCTCGATGGTGGCCCTCTGAGCTAGTGATAGCTAGTCTGCAATATAGACACCACTCCGAGCTCCACCTCTCTCTGCTCACCCAGCTACTGCTACCACTACTGTTGCTCTCTCAGCCTCTACATCAACGAGCTTCCAGTTCTTCCTCGTAGTCTTCTTGGCCCTGCCTTTCTCCTGAGCAGTCAAGCGAGGTGGAGGCCTCAGATCCTCATCATCTGGACCACCTCCAACATTCTTGACACGTGCCATTGCTGTAGCTAAAAAGAACTACTACCATAGATGAAAATCAACTACCAACTGACACTCGCAAGGCTTGGCCTCGATCCATACTCGCGGGCTTGGCCCCAAGTTCATTGACAACTGCAAAGAGAACCACAAAAGCACCGACTCGCTGCACGATAGAATAGATATGATACATAAATAATCATAATATACATCTAGAGATGTGAAACCCTAAGAAGCAAGCAATGGATACGAAATTAGAGGCAATGGCTTGCTACCTGACGAATCGGTGACCAAAGAGCAAAGAAACGGATCATGGGGCACCATTGGGTCGGTAATGGCTAGGGTTAGGGTTCCACCTCGATGTGGGGACGCGAGTGCAACGATGCGACGGTGGAGGCAGTGAATGGCGGTGCAGGCGCAAGCTAGGGCACAGGCTCACGGCTTGAGTAGGTGGCATGGTCAGGGAGCATGGGCGTGGTGGTGCAGTATGGCATGGATGCAGCGAAGGAGGCACAGGCGGCGGGAGTAGTCGGCGTGGGCGCGGCGCTGGCATGGTTTGCTGCGATGGCGAAGTCAGTGGGATAGCGCGGCGGTGAGGTTAGGGCAATACGTGGGTGCGGCGGTTAGGGTTATATGGTGGCCCCCTATGATGGATTAAGAAAGGAAATGAAATAGAGTTCAGGATCCACACATTTACTACTGATCGGACGCTCCGGTGGCAACAACCGGACGCTGCCACCCAGAGTCCGATCGACTACAGAGAGGTCCAAATCCCCTCAAGTCATGACCGGATGTGTTCGGTTACCCTTGACCGGACGCAGCCAGAGTCCGGTCGATCCTGACAATGCCTTCTTTGCTTGACCGAACGCAGGGACACCATCTGACCGAACACAGGAATATCACTATTTCAGCATCCGGTCAATCTTGTGCAGCAACGGTTCACCTCCTGTGAACTGATCGAACGCTGGAGGCAGAGTCCAGTCCAGCGTCCGATCACCCTTTTTTAGTGAATCTTCAATGTTCCTTCGCGCTGCCTGTTCCCAATCAAGTCCCAACTTAAATAAGACCCAAATAAACACCAATTGGGACTGATGTGAGTGACCTCTCTCAAACCCTCAAATTTTTCAAAATATTTTACCTTAGGCTATACTTCTTTTTAAGAAAATAGGCAATAAAAGGGTAATCGAAAGGAAACGACAAAAAAAACACACATGCATATGCAATGCAATACTTAAAAGTAATTCTAGTTGCTTGTCAAGTTTGATCCAAGGTTAAGCTTCTTCACACGCTTTTTGGCGGTGATCTTAACCATGTTAGACAAGCCCTAAATGCATTACCAAAAAATTAAACATGTTGTATATTACAATGCAATGCAAGGGACAACACAAGCTCATTTTCTAGTGAAGTTACTAAAATCAAGCACATTGAGCTCATTCCTCAACCGACAAAATGTCGCCTCATCTAGCGGTTTAGTGAAGATATCCACCAATTGATCCTCGGTTCTTACACCTTCTAGTGATATATCATTTTTAGCAACATGATCTCTAAGAAAGTGATGGCGAATATCTATGTGCTTGGTGCGAGAGTGTTGAACCTGATTATTAGCAAGCTTTACCGCACTCTCATTGTCACATAAAAGAGTTACCTTTTATAGAACTACACCATAGTCTAGCAAAGTTTGCTTCATGTAAAGTATTTGTGCACAACAAGCACCCATGACAATGTAATCCGCTTCGGCGGTGGACAAAGCCACACTATTTTGCTTCTTGGAGGACCAAAACACAAGTGATCTACCAAGCAAATGGCACCCTCTAGATGTGCTTTTTCTATCAATTTTGCAACCGGCATAATCTGAATTGGAATAGCCAACTAGTTGAAATCAAGCTCCTTTATGATACCAAAGACCAATGCTTGGTGTGTGCTTAAGGTACCTAAGGATTCTTTTAATGTCAACTAAATGAGCTTCCTTAGGATTAGCTTGAAATCTAGCACACATACACACACTAAACATGATGTCGAGCCTAGATGTGGTCAAATATAACAAGCTACCAATCATAGATTGGTAGAGAGTATGATCAACCATTTTACCTCCCTCATCTAGGTCGAGATGTCCACTAGATGGCATTGGTGTCTTGATTGGCTTACATTCATCCATATTGAACCTCTTGAGAAGATCATTTGTATATTTCTCTTGAGAGATGAAAATCCCTTCTCTCATTTGCTTGACTTGAAAACCAAGAAAGAATGTAAGCTCTCCAATCATTGATATCTCAAACTCCTTCAACATCAAATCACCAAACTCTTTGCAATAATCTTCATTTGATGATCCAAAGATGATATCATCAACATATACTTGACAAATAAATATTTCTCCATCAAGCTTCTTGGTGAATAGTGTGGTGTCGACCTTCCCAATGGTGAAGCCCTTCTCAATGAGGAAATCCCGAAGGCGTTCATACCAAGCTCTTGGGGCTTGCTTAAGCCCATATAGCACCTTGGACAACCTATAAACATGATTAGGATATCTAGGGTCTTCAAACCCGGGAGGTTGATCAACATAGACTAGTTCATTTATGAACCCATTTAAAAATGCAATTTTAACATCCATTTGATATAATTTCATTTCATGATGCGATGCATATGCAAGGAGGATACGAATGGCTTCAAGTCTTGCAACCGGTGCAAAGGTCTCTCCAAAATCCAACCCATCAACTTGAGAGAACCCCTTTGCAACTAGTCTTGCCTTGTTCTTAACTACAACGCCTTAATCATCTTGCTTGTTGCGGAACACCCACTTTGTTTCAATGACTCTTGCACCTCGTGGTTGCTCTTCAAGAGTCCAAACTTCATTGTGAGTGAAGTTGTTCAACTCTTCATGCATGGCATTTATCCAATCTGAATCTTGAAGAGCTTCTTCTACATTCTTAGGTTCAACACAAGAGACAAAAGAGTGATGTTCAATAAATGAAGCAAGTTTTTTAGAGCGAGTCATTACACCCTTTGAAGGACTCCCTATGATGAGATCTTGTGGATGAGCTTGTAGTAGAGGTGAGTTTCTTCTATCAACCACTTGAGGGGGAGGTTGTGGAGCATCAACATCTTAGCTTGTGCCACCATTTGATCATGAGACATGAGTATCTTCATTTTATACTCTCCCATCTTTATCACCATCTTGTGGCACATTTGATGAAGAAGGTGGATCAATCACTTGTACATCATCTTCATGATCTTTAGGCTTGATGTCTCCAACCGGAATGTTCTTCATAGACTCACTCAATGGTTCATCACCTACATCATCAAGATTCTCATGTGCTCCTTGGGAGCCATTAGATTCATCAAATTCCACATCATATGTTTCTTCAACCAAACCGGTGGCATGATTAAATACTCGATATGCTTTGGACTTTGATAAGTAACCAATAAGAAAGCCAATATCACAATGTCTTTGAAACTTTCCTAGGTGTTGCCGCTTTTTGTAGATGTAGCATTTGCAACCAAACACCCAAAAGAAAAAGACGTCTGGCTTCTTCCCATTGAGCAACTCATAAGGTGTCTTGCCAAGAAACTTTTGAAAAATAGGCTATTGGATGCATAACATGCGGTGTTGATAGCTTCCACCCATAGAGCTTTGGGTGTATTGTACTCATCAAGCATTGTTCTTGCAAGTGTGATAAGTGTCCGGTTCTTTCTCTCAACTACACCATTTTGTTGAGGAGTATATGTTGCGGAGACCTCATGCTTGATTCCAACTTCATCACAATAAGCTTCAATGTTTGTGTTGTCAAACTCTTTTATATTATCACTCCTTATCTTCTTGAGCTTCACTTCAAACTCATTTGGTGCTCTCTTGGCAAACTTCTTGAAACATGATGCAACCTCGGTCTTGTCATGAAGGAAGAACACACATGTATATCTAGAGTAGTCATCAACAATCACAAGACAATAAAGATTTCCTCCCAAACTCTTGTAAGTTGTTGGTCCAAATAAGTCCATGTGAAGAAGCTCTAGCACTCTTGTTGTTGACATGAAAGCTTTTGTAGGATGAGTGTTTGCAACTTGCTTGCCGGCTTGACATGCACTACAAAGCTTGTCCTTCTCAAATTTCACATCCTTCAACCCTCTCACCAATTCATTCTTCATAAGCTTCTTGAGTGAGCTCATCCCAACATGAGCAAGTCTTCTATGCCATAGCCACCCAAGTGATGTTTTGGTGAATAGGCATGTCTTCAAGTTGGCATCTTCGGAGGTGAAATCCACTAGATATAGGTTGTTGTATCTAAATCCCTTGAATATAACTTGATCATCATGTTTCTTAGATACAACTACTTCCTTCTCGGTAAACAAGCATTGAAAGCCAAGATCACACAATTGACCAATGGATAGTAAGTTGAAGCTCAAGGAAGTAACATATAGCACATTTGAGATTGAATGATCATCTGATATTGCCACTTTGCCCAATCTTTTGACTTTGCCCTTTGAATTATCACCAAATGTAATTCTTTCTTGACCATCAACTTCTTCATCTAGTGAGGTGAACATACGAGGATCACCAATCATATGTTGAGTGCAACCACTATCAATTACCCAATAACTTCCACCAGTCTTGTAGTTCACCTACACACAAGAGATCAAGCTTGTTTAGGGACCCAAACTTGTTGAGGGCCCTTGACTTTCTCAACAAGTGTCCTTGCAACCCAAATTTTCTTAGGCCTATTCTTGTTGGGAGGTCCTAAGAACATGACTTTTATTTTTCCACTAGAGTCCTTTCTAAGCATGTAATGAGCATTGAAAGCAAATGGTCTAGCATGCTTGGGCAAGGGTTGTGGTGGTGGAGTTTGACACTCATGGGCAAAGTGACCTTCTTGTCCACACTCAAAACACATCTTTGGCTTTGGCTTTGACTTGTGTTGTTGTTGGTGTTGAGCTTGAGCCTTCTTCTCTTGATGTGCCAAATACCCAATTCCACTTCTATCCATCTTCATGACGGTGTTCATGAGTAGCTCACTTTGAAGATGTTGACCTCTTGTAAACTTGCTCAAGCCGGTCTTGAGATGTTCTTTTTCTAACTTGAGCTTCTTATTCTCTTCTTTGAGTACATCATGATTTTTCTCCTTTAGTCTCTTGTTCTCTTCTTTGAGCATCTCATTCTCAAGAGCTAGATCACTATCATGGTCAAGGTTCTCTATCATAATAGTGTTGGTGGTTGATAGCTTTTCAAGATCTTTCTTGAGCTTCTCATTCTCATTCTTGATCTTGACATACTCATCATAGTTGTCGGACTCAACCACTTGCTTGCCTTTGCTACTAGAACCTTGCTCAATGCTCTCAATAATCAAATCATCACATGATGTAGCTATATCAATCTTAACAACATGGTTAGTAGCATCATGTGGCTCATTGGATAATAGCTCATGAGAAACTACAAGATTATCATGATTGATCTTGAGATTTGTATATTCTTCTTTTAGCATGTTGTAGCTAGTGATGAGCTCATTATGTATCCTCTCAAGTTTATCATGTTTTTCTTTAAGCTCCTTCTTAGAAGATTTGAGCTCCTTGAGTTTGGATGACATAGCTTCATTTTCTTCTCTAAGCTCAACACTAGCTTTTTCCGCTATGTCACATTTAGCTAAAAGAGAGTCATTCTTAAGTTCTAGCTTTTCATTCTTAGCTCTTGTCTTTCTAATGATCTTAGTGTATTGATTTTGCAATTTGACAAGATCATCATAGGAAGGTGATTCAAATTCATCATCACTATCACTATCATCATTGCTAGCATGATCATCACCACTACTATCATCATCATTTGATACCTTTCGTTCACCCTTGGCCATAAGGCATAGGTGTGTAGAGGATGATGGCGGTGGTGTCGGTGAAGATAGTGAAGAGTCAATCACAATAGCGGCCACCTTCTCATTCTCACTATCATCATCGGATGAGCAACTTGATGAATCAATATCGTGAGCCAATCACCGACGATGTATGCCTTGCCATTTTTCTTCTTCTTGTGAAAATCCTTCTTCTTGCCATCCTTCTTCTTGTATGGCTTGTTTTTCTTTGGCTTGGGGCATTGATGTGCTAGATGACCAAGTTCTCCACAATTATAGCAATCTATCTTTGAGATGGGCTTCCTTCTATTGCTAGTGAAGAATTTATTCTTTTTGCCATCAAATTTGACACCGTTCTTGTTGAGCTTCTTAAGCATCTTGGTAGTTCTTCTCACCATGAGAGCAAGACTTGCATCATTAATTTCATCATCACTTGAGCTCTCATATTCAACTCTTGCTTTGCCCTTCTCTTGGCTAGCCTTGAATGCTAAGTCTTTCTTCTTGGTGGAGGAAGAGCCATCTTTTGGTGTGATGTGCATATATATTTCATGTGCATTGATCTTTCCCAATATTTGTGTTGGTGTAGTGGGGGAAAGATCACCTTGATGAAGCACAGTCACAATATGCCTATATTTGTCAATGGGGAGGACACTCAATATATTTCTTACAACATCGGATGGTTGCATTTGTGTGAGTCAAAGCCCATTGACTTCCTCTACAAGAACATTCAAGCGTGAGTACATTTCATTAGCACTTTCTTTCGAAAGCATCTCAAATCAAATAAGCTTTTTCATAACTAGATGATAGCATTCCTCATGCTCGCTCTTTGTTCCCTCATGGAGCGCACAAATGTCCGACCATAGTGCATGGGTGTCCTTGTGGTTCTGCATACGGTTAAACACATCTTTGCAAAGGCCTCTAAAGATGGTGTTTCTAGCCTTTGCATTCCATTTTTCGTAATTAACCTCATTGCCTTGAAGGTTGGTGGGATCCTTAGGTTTTGGGAAACCTTGAGAGGCGGCTCTAAGAATTCCAACATCTAGAGCTTCTAAATAAACCTCCATGTGGATTTTCCAATAAGGAAAGTCGTCTCCCTCAAAGATAGGAGGAGGTCCATCCCTGTGGTACATCTTTCTCTAGGCGGTTAAGCCTAATTTAGTGAGCATGAGGCTCCGATACCAATTGAAAGGATCAAGATGCCCAAGAGGGGGGGTGAATTGGGATAATTCTAAAATTCTTTGAAATAATTAAACCCTACACTTAGCCCACTTCACCCCTCGTGCCTAGAATGTGTTCCTATTGTTCTACCACACAAAAGTTTTGCACGCTAGGTTCCAATCCTACTCTAGCATGGCAATTCTAAGAATGTAAAGACAAGAAATGAATTGCTCAAATGTAAATGCTTAAAGTAAAGAGAGAAGAAGGAACACGGCGATGTTTTGCCAAGGTATTGGAGAGTTGCTACTCCCCACTAGTCCTCGTTGGAGCACCCACGCAAGGGTGTAGCTCCCCCTTGATCTGTGCAAGGATCAAGTGCTCTCTACGGGCTGATTCTTCGACACTCCATCGCGGTGAATCACCCACAACCACTCATAACTTGAGTTGGGTCATCCACAAGCTCTGTCGGATGATCACCAAACTCCTGATCACCACCAAGCCATCTAGGTGATGGCGATCACCAAGAGTAACAAGCATGAACTCTCACTTGACCACAACAAGCCTAATGAGAAGGGTGGATGCACACTTGCTACTCTCCTTGCACTAATGAGGCCTTAATCTTGGATTCTCAAATCTCAATCACCTCACTAGGCTCTTGCTCTCCTTTGCACTCTCAAGGGTGTTTCTCAGCTGAACAAATGGGCAAGAGACCTCCTTTAGACGAGTGGAGTAAGTATTTATACCCCCTCATTCAAAACATAACATTTGGAGGCTGAGTCATCACTTTGCAGGGTGACTGGACGATCCGATCAGGGTGACCGGATGCTTCGGTCAGTTATCCCCGCCACTGTGTCAGAAAGAGCCGTTAAGTTCTGACCGGACTCTGACCAGCGTTCGGTCAGTACTGACTGGACGTGTCCGGTCATGCAAACTGCTCTTTGGAACCTTACTGATGTTGACTGGACGCTGACACCCAGAGTCCGGTCACTTCGCTGTTCAGCGTCCGGTCAGTTACCGGATCCTGACCAGCGTCCGGTCAGCACTGACCGGACATGTCCGATCAGAAATCTCCCTCTCTGGAACCTCTCTAGAGTTGTCTGGACGCAGGAACCCAGCATCCGATTACATTTCACTCAACGTCCGGTCGCAACCAAATGGCTCCAGTTGATCAAATGAACTGATCGGACTCACCATTCAGTGTTCGATCACTACCAGACCAGTGTCCGGTCAGTCATTTGACCCTCCATTCACTTCCAACTTGAAATCATATGTCAATGAAGTTTGCTCCAATTGATCTTAGGGCTACTCCGGAGCTACCTAGTGCTAGATTTGACAAGTGTGCACCACACCTAACTCACTAGACTCACCTAGGTCAAGCTACTAGTCCATACCCCCCTTAATAGTATGGCCAAAGGAAAAACAAAGTCCTAAACTACTCTAAGTGTCTCTTCAACACCAAACAACACTTAGAACTAGTTCATCCTTAACCTTGTCATCCATCCTTTGAAAACCGAAACGATTTCCATCGTAGGGGCATGACAACCATGATTGTCCAATCAATTGCCATTACCATGACCTAACTTAAATTGTCTCTGCAAAACACACGTTAGTCATAGTAATCTCGTATTGTCATTAATCACCGAAACCCATCTAGGGGCCTAGATGCTTTCACCCGATGTGGTTTAGTGTTCGGCGTCGTGTAAGCTTCCGTGTAATTTCAGATCTGTGAAGTGTAATAACATTTTCCCCTTTCTGATTCTTGTTTCGAATCTCGGGACGAGATTCTTTTAAGGCGGGAGATTGTAACACCCCTGGTGTTATGAGTTTATTTAGCACCAAGATTTAGGTCCGAGAAGGATTATATTAACAAGTTTATGAGTTTTAAAAATTTATAACGCACGTGAGGAGAAAAAAAACAATTTCTGGAAACAAGGATCAAACATAACTTGTATTTAGTACTTAAATAAAAATTGAAGTACAAGTTTAGTAGATTGAAATGCAACTTAAACTTTTGGAAACTAGATGTTGTTAACTAGTGTTTTGGGAGCTAAAAAAATCAAATTTGACATTAAGATGAGCTCTTTTTGCTAAGTCGGCAAACACTTGAACTTGTGTTTAAAAGTATCATTCTTTGGCGTACTATATTGGACAAACTAATTAGGAAGTTCTTAGATATTTTGTTTCAAAGAGTTAGTATGTAGTATGGGCTAGGTCATGGCACAATTGTTAGTTGAATCCGTGTAACACCCTAAAAAATTTGCGTCTTTTGAAATAGAGTTAAAATTATTTAAGTTGGAATTTTTGTGCACATGAAATATAGGAAATAAATTTTTTCATTAAATTAAAATACATCATAAGGTAGCAACATGTTTGATGCATACATCATAAATTTTATTGGTTGAGTGGTTTTAATTGAAAAGTCAAAATGCTTAAAATGCTTTTGAAATGAAATTAAAAATGGCTTTGAAAAAAAAGAAAAGAAAATATGAAAATAAGAGGATTTAAAAAATGGAAAAGTTTATTTTTGGAAACTTACCAAAATTGCTCATTTATATTTGAGATGAAAAGTATATTGAGAACATATTTGAATTTGATTTGATTTTGGCTTAGGATTTGAAAACTAAAAATAGAAAAGGAATTAGAAAAAAATGAAAGAACTTAAAAAGTTATTTTTGGAAAACTTACCCAAAATTGGTTCATTTATGTTGGAATTAGAAAGTATATTTTAAATCATATTTATGCTTGATTCGGTTCATATTTGAAATGGTTTTGAATTACGAAAAGAAAAAGAATTCAGAAATAGAAAAGGATTTTAAAAAGAAGAAAAACCTCTCTCTCATTTCTGGCCCGAAGGCCCACTATTTTCTTTTTTTTTGGCCCTTTCCTTCCTCCTCTTGCCTGGCCCAGCCGCAGCTCTTTTCCCCTTTTTCTCCCCGGCCTCGGCCCATCGTCGCTGGCCCGCTCCGTGAGCCTCCCGCCCCTTCCCCTTTTTGGTTTTTCCCACTCGCATCACGCGCCTGCTGCCTCGCTCGGTGGCCCAGCTCGTCGCCCGGCCTGCTCCACGCAGCCCGCTCAGCGCTATGCTCGGTCTGCCCCGCAGTGCCGCGGCCTGCTCGGCATTCACCGCACGCGCAGCGCAGCCCACCAATGCGGCCCGCTTCGGCCTTCAGCGCCCGCCGCTCTCTCCCTTTCCTCTCACTGCGTCGTGGGTCCCGCTCGTCTGCGCCCCACGCTCCCTTTCCTTTCTTCTCTGGCTGCTTCTTTCCTTTCCTCTACCTGCCGATGGCGCAGCCCCGAACCGCAAGTCGCAGCCGCCGGCGCCCATGCAAGGAAAGTGACCAGAATCGCCGGGCCTCGCTAGCCTTCCTTCTACCGCAAGCATCCGCCGTCTATAAAGCCCCGAGCCGCACCCCTCTTTCTCCCCTTTCCTCTGCTCGCGTCCAACAGCTCATCGTCGCCGGTGAGTCCCCCACTCCTGAGCTCAATCCTCGATGCCGACGCGCTCGTGAGATCCGCCACGACCCGACGCAGCCGTAGGTATCATCGATTTCGCATTTTGGTCTTGTTTTCCTCGGATTTCCCCTCACCCGCACCCTTCCTTCTCTCCCCAGTTTGCCGCCGCCGTCGACGACTCGCCTCGGAGCCTCCCCGGAAGCCGCGCTCCGTTCCAATCACATCACGGTGAGCTACTCATCCTCCCAATGTCTTCCATTCGCCATTTCATGCGGTAGAACGCCATATCGGTGAGTTCCCGAGCCGCCAACAATGGCGCCACCGCGGGACCACCTCCTCGACGTGCTCTCCATCCCCGATAGGTAGCCAATGAGTTCGCGAGACCCCGTGCTACGCGTAGGTGCCCTTGGCTCGGTCTGGGGTGGCCGAAATCACCGCCCCGGCGTCCACCGCCGAGCTTGGCATGCCACCGGCCATGGCGCCGCCGTCCTACGTGTCTTCCCCAGCGACCCGCTGCTTCCATCATGCCTGCGCCATTGGATCTGTGCTGGAGGGCCGAGATTGCGTACCCCTTCGGGGTTTATAAATGGTCTACCAGTTGGGCCATGGACTCGGTCCATGGCGCCACATCAGCGCATCCACCACACGCGTGGTGCACCACACCAATCCCCGGCCGCCACATGTTCGCCTGGTCAGCAACACGCAGTCAATCGCAGTCAAAGCCACGCATGTTTTGCAGTTTAGTCCCTGCAGTTTTCAGTAATCAACCCGCACTCTGTTCTAGTTCAAACCAATTACAAATCAGCCCTGTTTTCATTTATTTAGGACCCTATAGTTTTCAGAATTAGTGCGCCCAGTCCAATAACCGTTTAAATTGAGATTTTAATTGTTTTAATTCAAAAATGAGTTCGAGTTATTTACAGAAATGCCACTAAATCTTATTTCATGCGTAACTTTTGCGTTTTAAGTCCGATTTGACCCGTTCGAATTGCGTTAGGATTGTATTTACGTTATCTACATGTTTATACAACTGTTAGACATGTTTTCAACACTTGAAATTCATGAGTAGATTTAATCTATTATTTAACTATAGGAAAACTTGTTTAAATCATAACTTATTCATTCTAACTCCGAAATAGTCCGTTCAAGTTGCGTTAGATTCATAACGACGAGATCTACACGTTAGTAATAGTGTTTACTATATTGTTATTTCTGAAATAACATGGTTTAAATCATATCTTGATTAATGATTATGCAACTAGGTTTTATACATAAAATATGATTTGTTTTACCTTTGTTTTATAATTTAAATCTAAAATTGACTTAATTTAATCTATATTATTTATAAATATCTTTTATATATGAATTCATATGGTTAACATAAATGAAGCCTATAGTTTTCTTTTCCACGAATTAAGCAAATCTCTCGGTAGTTGTAACTTTTTAACCATAGCTCCGATTAGCGTGCTTCTCACGATTGTGTGTTCGTAGCGATGCGTAGAATCATATTTAAATCTCTTTTACTTATGATTGGTGTACTGCTCTGATATAAGTGTGGTGATCTACGATTGTCCAGTCGGTGAGATATACGTGCTGATCCAGAAGAAGAAGAAGGACGTGAAGAGTAAAGCTTACCGAAGGATCGGTGTGTAAGGCAAGTATAGCATGGGACTATCCTTGTTACCTATTCACATTTAATCACTTAATTCATATTGCATGTGTCTACCTTGATGCCAATAAGGATATCCTAGATATTTGATATCTTGTACCTTGAAACCTTTGGGTAATTGCATTGGGTAGTGTTTGCTAGTGCTTAATCAAAACCATGATCTTGTAACTTGACTAATGATATATGCAATAAACATTAAAATATGACTTTTTAGTAATATGGAAACAGGGGGCTAGAGTGTTTAGCTACTTTCTAAATACTTCAGATTCCTCTCCCTAAGGACTTATCTGTAAGCGATCATCTGGGACTTACAGTACAGCTGTGAGGGCTATATGGCTCTACCTTTAGCTCAGTATGAGGACCTTTTCTAGCTTGTTAGCGGTTACCTTTAAGGCACACGAGGGTATGTTTCCTTTTCTGCTAGGTTGTGTGTACCGTGCTGTGATGCCCACGAGTGCCACTTCTAGAGATGGGCCACATACGCCTAGCGGCCCTAACTTGTTAGACGAACCTTTGAAAGGCTTCATAGTGAACCCTGCCGACCTTCCTTAGTAGTGCGTCAAGAGGCTGATCACCTTGGGCGAAAGGGTAAATCACGACTCACAGTGAAAGTGTACAAACTCTGCAGAGTATAAAACTGTTATAACAGCCGTGCTCACGGTCACGAGCGACCTTGGACCCTTATGGAATAGAGTTGATCACTAATGGATAATGGTACTAATGATCAACTATTTATGCTATACATTATCATGTTTACCTGATCATGTGTTTATGGGAATAATAAATCCTTTGCCACTCAATTGCTTAAAAAGATGACCTATTAAAGCTAATCGCAGTAAACCAGTGTCAGCCCTTTTGAGCCTCATGAACCCCATGATATAATTGTTAAGTACGACATGTACTTACACTTGCTTTATTTTTCTATACATTGGATAAAAATCCCGGATGGGTACCAGATTGCTGGTTTGGAGGAGTTAGGCTTGTGGTCAACCAGTCAGTCGTCCCTATGGATTTGGAGTCTTCGCTAGAAGATCAGAGTCAACTTTTCACTATCATTACTCTGAGGTTCTATTCCTTTTACTAATATGTTATGTAATAAGTATTGTCTCTTGATATTATCCTGATTTGTGGCTATATGTGAGATTTGACTTCCTAGGCTCACATATAGTGTGTATCTAGTTTTGTCTTTAAAACCGGGTGCTACAAAGTGGTATTAGAGCAATGCTGACTGTAGGACGCAAGCCTAGTTAGAACTGGACATTTTAACATGCTTTTATCTTGCTTAGTTCTTGTTTCTCTCCAACCTTGTTATTTGCTAAAATTTATGCTCACTTCAGCCTCTGTCTGTTATGAAAACTTTGTCTCTATTCTCAATCCTCTATCTTTGTCTATATAGATGGATCGTAATGAGGAGACCACCGGTATCAAAGGTCAGGAGGACCAAGCTACGTTGTCCTTGACTGCATTCGACAAGGAGAAGTTTGTAGCTGTGCAACAACAAGCACCAGAAGGAGTGACTCAACCTAGGAGTTTTCAACAGTGCTTGCCACAAGGTCAAACCAACATACCAAAGGGACCAGTGAAGAGACAAGTAGCAGAAGCTTGGAAGAATATGAAGTCCAACAAAGATGTTGGAAGGACAACACATGAATGCCAGGATCAACCACAGCCGAAGCAAGAACAGGAGGTCCAGAAGAAACAGGAGCAAGGAAGTAAAGCAAAGAGAAACTACATCTAAGGAAGATTGAATAATGTGGATATGACTACCACTCATGGAGCTAAGGAGGTTGTGTATGGTATCATTCCAGTAAACTCAGCTTTCGCCACAGTGTTGTTTGACCCCAGTGCGTCACATTCGTTTATCTATAGTGCATACGTAAAGGAACATAAGATAAATATGCTTCCAATGAGGAGACCAGTGATAGTTAAGTCCCTAGAAGGAGAAATGAAGGCAAACCGCAAGTGCCCAAGAGTTAGTCTTAACATCAAAGGGGTGAAATTTGAAGCAAGTCTTATTGTATTAGAGATAGTGGACATTGATGTCATTCTTGGAATGGGATGGATGTCAACATGTAAAGGAGTGATCAAGTATGCCCAGCGTTCAATGCTTCTAACCACACCGTCAGGAGAAAGAATTGAGTATGAAGGTATTCAGCCTGTACCTGAGGACAATGTGGATAAGAAGAGAAAGGAGGTCTCACCAGAGACAGAATCAGGAAGCAATCAGCATTCGAGTCCTATTACATCGTCACATCCAGCTCCAATCCCCGGTCAGATAAACTCAGACTCTAAAGAATTAGAAGTTTCTCAAGCTAAGGTTACTCCACTCTTTCCACATGAGGTATGCATAGATGGGTGGACAATCACCTACACATAGTTTCAACCCCGAAAGATCAAGCGAGCTAAAAAGTGGTCTAGTCAAACAAAGATGAACTTACAGAATTAGCAAGTTGACAATACTCTAAGCAACAATTCTATGGAGTATGACATCACTAAAGATTCAGCTAAGAGAAAGTGCTATCATTGCCAGGAGGAAGGACATTATGTTAAATCTTGCCCACAGAAGAATCAACAATTACACCAAGGAAGTAGCCAGAGTCAGATCACTACTACCAGGAAGTGTCAGTGATACCCAACCTGAAAGAAGCATTTGGTGAAATTGATAAATAAAGAAGTTATGCTAGACTATCCAAGAGCCTTAGTTAAGGATAGGAGTTGTGCCCCTTATGTAATAAAAACGATAGTATCGCAAGTTGAGTCAATGAATGAGTTGTGCATTTCTAAGTGCTTTGTCGAATTGTCATTATGTTTATGCTTGTTTTGCATCTTTGTAATGATTGCAATGATCTTGTTGGGTGTTCCCGCAATTTCATTTAGTTCATAGGTTTAAGGTATAAGGATTAATGAAATAAATAGTTGGGTTACGGTTTTCTTCAGTTTTTCCTATCCCGTCTTCGGAGCTGCCTGTCTTATAGGTTCATATCTCTGATGATCAAAAGTCATGAGGAATTTCTGAACAACAGTAGACTTCGATCACAAGATGATGCAAGCTATACTTTGGTATTCCCTACTTTACCTCATCTTAAGGGGGGTAGCCAAGTTGAAGAATTGGTGAGATGAAGTATCATACGTTCGAGTTTGTGCAGCGGAAGCGTGGTGGTACTCAAGGATGTAAGAGAGAACTCAGAGTATTAAATAATGAGGTTTGGTTATAGGAAAGTTTATCCAGGACCAACAAGATGTTGATAAAGCTACTGGAGAAGCTTTTAAGTTAGTTTGGATCAAGTAACCTCAGGCAAGTGTTTGAAGGAGTCCAAGAGATCGAAGTAAAACCTAAGTATTAGCTTTGTTAGATCAGGACAAGAGCTTTGTATCTACAATAATGCATCTGTGAAGATGTGGGATGTGTCATTATATGCATAAGTTGAACTAACATGTTATCTGGAGCTATCTATTATAGAGCATGGAAGTACCATCTTCTTGAAAGTAAAAGTAATATCTAGGAGGATCACAAGAATATATAGGACATCTTCACCAAGTTGGTCTTGAGCTTGTGATATCCTCATTGGAATGAGATTGATTGTGACTCAGAAAAGTGCTATCACTTCAAGAAGCGAAGTCATGGCCGATGCCCTTAGCAACGAAGAATTGTGCTAAGAAGGTTTGAGTAACACCAATGATTAAGAGTTGTATTCCCAGTTCGAGCAACTTCACGAGGATCATAAAAGTTTTGAAGATTGGTGGTAGATTCTCTTTCGGACCAAGAAGATAAGGAAGCTTTGTTAAAAGGTGAACATATGAGAAAAGAGAATTATGGCCTAGTGATTAGGGTTACCTGAGAGTTGTTTAAGGTACCTGTCAATGTTTTGGAATTAGTTAGGCAAATTATTTGGAGTAAGGGCAACAAGTATGCAAAGTAAAGTGGATCTTTATCAAGACGATGAAACTGCACGAGAAAGTAAAGAAGAATCCAAGGACGGAGTATTCCCATCTCTTAGTCGACGTCTTCCGAATCTCGAGGATGAGATTCATCTTAAGGGGGTAGAATTGTAACACCCTAAAAAATTTGCCTCTTTTGAAATAGAGTTAAAATGATTTAAGTTGGAATTTTTGTGCACATGAAATATAGAAAATAAAATTTTTCATTAAATTAAAATACATCATAAGGTAGCAACATGTTTGATGCATACATGCCATTGCATTTGATTTTATTGGTTGAGTGGTTTTAATTGAAAAGTCAAAATGGTTAAAATGCTTTTGAAATGAAATTAAAAAATGGCTTTGAAAAAAAAAGAAAAGAAAATTTGAAAATAAGAGGATTTAAAAAATGGAAAAGTTTATTTTTGGAAACTTACCAAAATTGCTCATTTATATTTGAGATGAAAAGTATATTGAGAACATATTTGAATTTGATTTGATTTTGGCTTAGGATTTGAAAACTAAAAATAGAAAAGGAATTAGAAAAAAATGAAAGAACTTAAAAAGTTATTTTTGGAAAACTTACCCAAAATTGGTTCATTTATGTTGGAATTAGAAAGTATATTTTAAATCATATTTATGCTTGATTCGGTTCATATTTGAAATGGTTTTGAATTACAAAAAGAAAAAGAATTCAGAAATAGAAAAGGATTTTAAAAAGAAGAAAAACCTCTCTCTCATTTCTGGCCCGAAGGCCCACTGTTTTCTTTTTTCGGCCCTTTCCTTCCTCCTCTTGCCTGGCCCAGCCGCCCCTCTTTTCCCCTTTTTCTCCCCGGCCTCGGCCCATCGTCGCTGGCCCGCTCCGTGAGCCTCCCGCCCATTCCCCTTTTCGGTTTTTCCCACTCGCGTCGCGCGCCTGCTGCCTCGCTCAATGGCCCAGCTCGTCTCCCGGCCTGCTCCGCGCAGCTCGCTCAGCACTCTGCTCAGTCTGCCCCACAGTGCCGCGGCCTGCTCGGCATTCACCGCATGCGCAGCACAGCCCACCAACGCGGCCTGCTTCGGCCTTCAGTGCCCGCCGCTCTCTCCCTTTCCTCTCACTACGCCGTGGGTCCTGCTCGTCAGCGCCCCACGCTCCCTTTCCTTTCTTCTCCGGCTGCTTCTTTCCTTTCCTCTGCCCGCCGATGGCGCAGCCCCGAACGGCAAGTTGCAGCCAACGGCGCCCATGCAAGGAAAGCGACCAGAATCGCCGGGCCTCGCCTAATACATTATGTAATAAGTATTGTCTCTTGATATTACCCTGATTTGTGGCTATATGTGAGATTTGACTTCCTGGGCTCACATATAGTGTGTATCTGGTTTTGTCTTTAAAACCGGGTGCTACAATCTGGCAAGGTTTAGACCTTTTAAAATTAGGGCAAAAGTGTTAAGGAAGGTTAGTTCTAACCGAACCTTTGAATTCTCTAAGTCAGAAATGATAATGGACAACGCTATTTTGGCATTTAAAATCCAATAAAAGTGCCTAAACACTAACTTCATGTTTTTGCACAGTTGGTTGCATCAAAGTGAATACTTGGGTAGGGTGTAGTCCCCGAGTGGGTTGGAGTTGTCGTGGCATCGCATGAATTTCCCCAACATTGCTAGAACACGTTGCGGTCAGGTTTTGGCGCTCTATTCGTGAATCAGCGCCTGGCTTGACAAACCTATTTTGGCGTGTCTCTATCTATCTCGGTAATTCATCTAAGTTTGTGTTTGATGCTCCTTGGGATAGCCTTTAGGACCCTCTTGAGCCTTGGCAAATTGGTTTGGTCTCAACCGAGCTGGTTTGGTTTTGGTCAAAGCATTAAAAGTCGTGCAAGTCACTGATAGTAGCTGCTCGACCGAAGTTCACGGTCACTGCGTGCACGACGCGGTTGGTGACGAGCTCGAGCATGGCCGGGTTGTTGCCCCTCGGTCGGTGCATGCCCGGTCGATGTCGTGTGGCATCCCTGGCTATGCGTCGCCATGCTAGGTGGGCTGCGGCATGCACATGGGCAGAGCTCATCGCCGCCTCATCAAAACCCTAACCGACCATAGATAGCTTCATTAGGATTCTACAAAGCCGTAGCGCACCTCACCGGAGCACATGATGGCCGGAGAACATCGGCGTACCGCCACGCTACCTCCATCGTCCGCCATTGTCACCAACGAGCTATCTCCGGTGAACACTAGGTCTCGTCTTCACCACCAACCGATGTGGCTTGACGAGGGGAACATGTTGGTGTCACCCTCGTCACCGGTGATCTCACCACCGGTGAGATAGGGCTGGCCGAAGCGCCTCCCCTACCCTGGTATCACAGACCAGCGGGCCCCATCTGTCAGTCTCTATGTGTTCTTTGATTTCTTATTGTTTTCACATATTTGAATGCATGTTTCGGACATCTCATCGCTGATGGCTGATGGATGCCTCTGACATCTCATCAAGCTTCATGAACTAGCTGATCTAAGTAGCCGCAAGGGCGCAACCCCCTATCGACGTAGTCCTAGGCGGCTTCCTCACCAACAAGGCTAGCTTGGAGAAGATTCGCCGGAAGAAGTCCCCGTACGGCTCCATTTCGACGAAGGCCTCGTGGACGATGACAAAGCCGATGACGCTCAACACCCTCCAGTGCACCTCCTCCTTTGGCAGAAGTGGCCCCTTCTCGGCAAAGGCAGCCAGGACCATCTCATCTACGTTGGATGACCTCCAGCTTGACATCGCTCTCTAGATTCACGAATGGATCGGTGAGTTCTCCTCTCCCTCGCATTACCCTCTCTCACTTAGGAATCGCCGTGACATGCAAACACGCTCGGCGAGAAGGAGAAAGGAGGAGAAATGGTGGCTCAGGAATAGGCAAAGGAATGGGACAAGAACTCCCCTCCCTCTCCCTATTTAAGGAATAGGCGCAATAGCTAAAGAAAGGCAAAAGGTTGGAGAGAAAAACCCTCACCCTTCCCCAATTCAATGCAGATGGGAAATCGACACTAACGGGAATTTGAGGGGACGTGTCTAGACCGACAGGATGCGCTCTGCTCAACGAAATGGTGCTTGGTCAAACGGGGCGTGGCCTAGGCATGGCCCACCACTACCACATGCCGAGCGTGAGAAACAAGGTGCACCTGCATACAGGCGACTCTCCGCTTCCCCAGGCAGGACCTGGAAGGACCTAGTGATGGAACCCCCATCAAGGGGAGCCCAATGGGCCTCCTGGGTCGATCGGATGGCCTAGGTAAATGCTGAACAAACGGCCACCGAAAGATAAGCACCTTTGTTTACTTACTTTGCGTGTTAATTTCACTACCGAGCCTCTGACCCCAGCAACGGCAAGGGCACGAACATCGCTCAGGGGCTGCCGAGAGTGTCTACTTGTTTAGACATCCTCCTCGCCCGACCCCTCCTTACATTTAAAATTGGAGGCACGGTGTGCGGGTATAAAACTTTGAGTAGAACTGGACAAACCGCTAGACCCTATGCCCCGGCAGCTACAGTGTTTTTGTTCACCAGTATAATCGAATTCGCAGTTCCCCACACCCCAAGCTTTAGCATCCGCTTTCTCGAGAAGGGTTCGGAGGGGTCCTCCTGCAGAATCTCCTTCAAGGAGAAGCTATCAGGTCGCCTAAATCGATCAAATGGCTCGGATCACCGCCGAGAGACAGAAATGAAAAATTGCGATGCTGATGCAGGTCACGCCGGCCCCATCGCAAACATCGGACCTGAACCCTGCACATACATGTTTGGTAAGAGCTTCTCGTCACTCATACCACGAAGGTAACATCACCGACCCCCACTTTCATTTTGATTAACTCGTACATTAAACCCATACATCCAAACGTTGCATATGCAATCGCTGCATCTCAATGCTTCGTGTCGCGTCATGAAGCGACAGTCGCCTCATTCGATATGAGCGGCAACTGACCAAGGTTTGAAGGCCGGCCCATGAAGGGCACGAGGCCGCCTCGTGTCAAACAGAGCCAGGGGTGAAAAACCGAGATGAGCCCCAGCGGCCTTGCCCGACCCTGCTTAGAAGTGGACAGGGACACCTCGACCTTTCTCGTTCGATTCTAACCTCGAGCCAAACCCATAGAATCTCCATCGAGGAGAGGCCAACGGGCCACCTGAGCCTATCGAATGGCTCGGGCATCTACCGGGAGGCGGGTTAAGAAGTAGTGGAATGCCATATGAGGGCTCTGCCGACCCCGTCAGCGAATGATGGACTCAGATTCCACACAAACATTCCCGTTAGCGAGCTCATTGAGCGCGACACTCGAGCCATCGAGGCAAGTATCGTCAGCTCAGCCCCTCCTTTTGTGGAAACCGAGGACAGGGTGACGCATAAAACATGGCCAACCCCTATCAGACCCCAATGGGTTTGGGGGCTTGAGCCACCCGATCCTAGATCGGGAGACCAAGGTTCGAAGGCTAGCCCACAAAGGGCCTGAGGCCGCCTCGCGTTGAACAAGAGCCAGGGGAGAAAACATAGATAAGCCTCAGCGGCCTTTGCCCAACCCACATAAAGGTGGATAGGGTCATCTCAACCTTCTAGTTCAATCCAGCCTCTAGCTGAGCCCAAAGAATCCCCATTGAGGGGGAATCTATTGGAAGGCAGGTTAAGGAACAATGGAATGCCACCCAATGGCTTTGCCAACCCTATCACGAGCGACGGGACCAGATTCTGTTCGAACATCCCCGTTAGCGAGCTCATCAAGCGTGTCCCTCGAGCCGTCAAGGTAGGCGACATTGCCTCAACCCCTCTAGTTGCGAAAACTATGAACGGAGCGACAGTCACAAAACAAGCTGACCCTTGACCGAATCCCCACCACATGCGGGGGCTCGGGGAAGGCCGGGCTAGCAATGAGACCAAACGCACGGTCACGGAACGATCATTAAAATCCCAAGTAAGGGGTACATGCGAATACAAGAGCAAGTTCGCTACCCTCGCTTCGGTGTCCAGTAACATCCGGCCCCAGCTACCGCAAGGGGTCGGATCTCACTCGGGGGGCTGATAAAGGTATAAATACCTCCCTTTTTTCGAAACAGTCGTTGTGTCAGACCTCTTCCTCGCATTAAGATTAGCGGCAAGGTCTGTGGGAACAGATAAACGAACATGCCTGGTAAGACTGCAAAAAACCCACGCCCCGATGGCTATGGTAACTTTTCTTACCAGCATAATCGAAATTTCCTCCTTATACACCTCGGGCCCTATGGTCTTAACGAATGGAAGGGTTGGATCACATAAACCTCTTTTCTCGAATGCAAAAAGGAAGAAAACAAGTTCAGACAAATGAAACAAAATTATGAATTTGTTTTCAGACATAAAAGTACCGACACTTGTCCATAGATTATAGATAAATGTTTATCAGACTCGTTTGACTAACTACCTCCTCGGGGGGAGAACTATGTCTTTCATCCTGTCCGCCAGGTTCCACACAATGGGAGTCACCGCCTTCTTAATCTCATCCAGCTCAGAGGCATCGTAGCCAGGCACGAAGCCGAGGCTCATTATCTACAAGTTAATTTCCTGATCATAATGAGAGCGGGCAACAACAAAGGCTTGGGTGATCCAAGTGTGAAAGGCGTTCTCCTCAAGCTGGTGCACCCACGCCGAAATATCTACGGCACAGGCCGCAAGTGAGCCGATTTCCTCCGGCCGCGCCACCCCCAGGTCATCAAAAACCAGCCAGACGGCAACGCGCAGGAGATCTTGCTCATCACTCTCGGCTTGAAGAATCCACCGCACCTCGGCAAGCTTTGTGCCCAGCCCGGCAAAGATGCTCTCGGCCTCCAATCTTTGGGCCACCGTGGCTCCAAGATCTGCTCGGAGGGAGCTGACCCCCTGACGCGCCTCGTCGCGCTCTCGAACGGCCTGGTCATGCTCCTCACGGGCCATGCCGCCCTTTGAGCGGAGTCTTTCTATAGTCTGGCATAGCTCATCTCTCTCCCAACATAGCTAGGCAACCACCTCAGCATCTAGATTCGCCTTCTGTTGTAGGGCCGCGTTTCTCTCCCTGGCTTCCAGCTTGAGATCTCGCTCCCTCTCCACCTCAGCCAGGAGGTCGACGACTTGCTTGCAGGCCTAGGCATCCTTCTAGAGTAGCTCATCCTGCTACTTTTGGACCCTGGCGGCCGCCTCCTCATCCTGCTGCACCCTCGCTGACAGATCCTGGAACATCCCATAGGTCTCCTTCACGTCCTGACGCGCCTCGGCTTCCCACTGTTGGGCGGTGGCAAGCTAGGCGCTCACATCTCTGAGCAACCTTTTGCTTGTGGAGGAACCAGGATTTCTCTCGGCTACGAGCAATGAGGGACTGAAAAGAAGACCAGTGTCAAAAATGCAAAAATACATGAAGAAAGAAGAAAGCGAGAGGGAAGATCAAGCGGATACCCAGCCAGTGGGAATGATGATGTCACGTAGGATGCCCCTGTGCTCTTGGTGGCATCATCGAGCGAGAAGAGAATGAACGTTGTGTCTTGAGGATCCATCCACTGGAGCAGCGAATCACCCCACGCAGGTGAGCGGCTGCCCTCGGACATCAGGGCCAAGGGCAACCCTCACTGGTCCTCTCCACAACTGCCATGACGCCCAAGGACCCTTTAGTTGTGTCCCCCTCTGTCCGTCCTGCCTCGGGCACCATTGCCTAGGCCACCGATGGCATGGATTGCGCCGCTCCCTCGGACACCCCCGTGGCTACGTCCGGCTGTGCCAGGCTTGTCACGATCGCGGCCACCTCCACTTGCGATGCTAGGGCCTCGGCTTGCGGTGCTGCTCCCACCATAGAGGGCGCCACAAGTTCGAGCGGCGGCTCCGTCTGCTTTGACGTAGGTGGCGGAATCACCTCCACCGCCATGTGCTCGGTGACCCCCGAGTACGCTTCTTCAGCCCCAGCATCTGCTTGACCCACCGATGGCACGGGTGCCACCGCAGGTGCCGCCTGATCGACCGACGAGGCCACAACATCGGCTCTGCTCCTACCCAAAACAAGAGCGACGTCGGGCGACGGCGCCCGTCCCGCCTGAAGAGCAATGCTCTTCTTGGGCGCCAGTGGCAAAGAGTGGCCCCGTCTCAAGATGCTTCAAAAGTTAAAAGACATAGGTCACACTGAAAACAGAAAAATAGAAAAACAAGAAAAATAGAGGAATCGGTGACTGACGCTGGGGCTATTGGGCAGCAGGAACATTTTTGGGATGAACCCCTAGATTCTTGCACCAATTCATCTGGGCCAGACCGTTTTGAGCCTACCCCCTGCTCCTAGGTAGAGGGGCTCATCTCCCTTGCCTCTGAGGGCACGGCAGTGGAGCCACCCTTCTCTATCAACACCTCGGGCATGGTGGTAGATCTGCCCACCCCTACCAGCTCATGGGGCGTGGTAGTGGAGCCAGCCCCCTCCACCGGCACCTCGGGCGCAGTGGCGGATCTGTCCGCTCCCACCGGTCCTGAGGGTGGCCCAACGGTCTAGCCCACCTCCTCCGGCCTCACAGCCGCATCTTCCCTAGCATGGAATAGGAAGGGTCCCTACATTGATGAGTGGGCACCCATCAGCGTGTCCTCGCCTCCCAAGTCGCCCCACTCAATGTCGGCAACTACCTCGTCATACTACTCGTCATCGTCGTCATTGTCGTCGTCACTATCTGTCTCCCCTCCTCGCTCCCGTGCTTGATGCTTCTGTAGCATCTTCTTCCTCTTGAACTCCTTCGTCTTCCTATCCCACTCGGTCATGGTGTGATTCATCGTCGCCAAGAGCGGGTCCTTCGGCAGTGAAGCCAGGCTATCCGCGAAGACGAGTCTCTTTGGCTGGTCCTGCTATCCCGAGGTCAGCATCAAGGGGTCGGGAATTCAAGTAAAAAGGAGGCACAGGGAAAGAGAACTTACAAAGTTGATGAACCTCGGTTCCGACCATATTGGGGGATGCCCCGGCACCAGATACATGAAATCATGGACAACGATGGCATTGTCCTTCGAAGGCTCCATCGCCTCCTTAATGCACTATGCCACTTCAGAGGGGGGAGCACTTTATCGACAAGCATCGTCCCTTCGAGCGATGCCCCGAGCACCATCAGGTATAGGGGAAGCGCACGGCTCATCAGCGGCGCCACCTTTCACGTATGGTAGGCGCCGATGATCCCCGATCCCTTCACACCCCTCTCCTTTAGAATTTGGAGGACGGCGAGATGGTCCTTGATCTTCTTCTTGGCTTTGTCCGGGACACCCCACTTCCATGACTCCGGGACCTCTTCGATGATGCGCTCGGAGAACGATGTCAAGGGTGCGGCAATGTCGTCCTTGATGTAAAACCAATGCGAATGCCACCCCTTGTTGGAGGTCGACAGATGCATCGATGGGTATTCGTTCACCCGGTTGTTGCAGAGATGAATGCTAGCACATCCCACCAGCACGCTCAGCTCTTGCTTCTCGACCAGCTTCTTCAAAAGTTTGACGGTGAAGAGATACCGCCATAGGTCGAAGTGGGGACTAATCCCTAAGAACTCCTCACACAGGGCGACGAACGTCGCAATGTGCTAGACCCCATTGGGAGTAAGGTGCTACAACTCCACCTTTTAGTAATCCAATAGCCCCCGAAGGAACTTGTGGGCGGGGATGGCGAATCCCCGCTCGTGAAAGCGAGCAAAGGACACAACGTAACCTTCGGGCGGTGATGGCACATCTTCATTGCTGGGCAGCTGCCACTCCTCGGTGGTGGTCCACGGGCAAAGGAGACCACGGCGAACGAGGCCCTCTAGGCGCTAAAGGGTGATGTCAGGTCTGCACCACGGTTCCATTAGAAGATTAGGAGGGGGGTGGATGCGAGCTTGACGGCGGCTGCGATGCGGGTGCGGGAGGCTCAGGCGATTGGCGGCGGAAGTTGTAGATGCAAAAGCAAGACGGCAAAGTACAGAACCCTGGGGGCGAACCCCTTGGTTTTATAGGGGCAATGGATGCGATAAGGGCAACCATCCTCCAAGATCTCCGTGCCTGCCATGATACACCACCACATCGCGTCGCGGGATATGCGCCCGCAATCCCTATCCTTTCCCACCAAAGTCACGCCGGACGTTTTGCCTTCCCGGGCAGACTAGGACTCTTTTCCCGTAGAGGGGATATGGGTCACAAACCATTTCTCTGGCTCACCCAGGCCCAGGACTTTGAGGGCTGGCCCAATAGTTTCGACGGCCGTGCCAATGAGGGATGGGCCCACAAGCAGCCAGAACTCAGGCACATGAACCTCAAGGGAGTCTCGATCCGCGATTGAGCCTCAACCGGGCTGGCCCTGGATGAATCCCCATGAACGGGATACCAGGGTTCCCTTTAAGCTATCTAGTTGTTAAAACACCAAATCTCACAGCCATACCCGTGAAGGGTCCGAAATACCCCCTAGGCGATTCTATTCGAATCACCTAGGAGTTCGGGGGCTACACCCGATGGGTGCGCTCGTGTGCACCCTTTGGCGAATCGAAAACCCCCCTAGGTGATTCTATCCGAATCACTTGGGGCTCAGTGGCTACACCCGACAGGTGCGCTCGCGCACACCCTCTGGCGAATAGAAAAGCCCCCTGGGCAATTCTATCCGAATCACCCAGGGGCTACACCCATCGGGTGCGCTCACGCGCACCCTCTAGCAAGTTAAATCACCCCAGGGCGATTCTATCTTAATCACCCGGGGGCTCAGGGGCTACTGTCGAGGACCTAATATTGGGGTACCCAATGGGGTGAAGCTAATAACCATCAAACATTGATGCTTCCAAACAAACAAGAACACAGCTACACTTCTTGCCCGAATGACTGAAGATTGGCTCCGCCTCACCCGATGTCCCGGGATGGCTCTGCCTTGCCCGACCTCTGAGGGTAGGCTTCGTCTCGCCAGATGTCCGAGGGCAAGCTCTGCCTCACTCAATGTCTAGGGGCAAGCTCTGCCTCGCCCGATGTCTGAGGACAAGCTCCGCCTCGCCCGATGTCTGGGGGCATGCATCGCCCCGCCCGATGTTCCGAGCTGGCTCCACCTCGCCCGACGTTCTAGGCTGGCTCTGCCTCACTCGATGCCTGGGGGTAGGCTCCGCCTCACCCGAGGTCTGAGGGTAAGTCTCCACCCTACCCTACATTCGAGGGTTGGCTCCACCTCGCCCGACCCCCAAGGGCTGGCTCCGCCTCGCCCGACCCCTGAGGGTTGGACTTTGCCTCGCCCGACGGCTAAGGGCTGGCTCCGCCTCACCCGACGACTGCACCCTACTCCTTCATAATGACAAGCACAGGGTATGACAGGACATTCAAGTCAACCATAGTACCGAGGACCATGCCATGCACGCCTGTAGGAAGGTACCATTAGGATATGACGGGACGGACGCTTTAAGCCCTTTCTGGCCTGACAGACCCCAAATAGTGTTATAGGCGCTGACTTTTGTCTTACTGTGTTGTGGGCGCCGCCGTCAGCCCTCAGACGTGGATCCTAACATAAGCATATGACAACCACTACAATCCAAAAGGGAACTCACATCATCTACATTGACGGACATATGGTCACTTCCCTGTCTACTCCCCGTAGGGTCATAGCTCGGCTCCCTGGCACGCCGCACCATCCACCCATGTAGGATGGGACATACCCACTTGCTGAATGAGGCCAGGCCATGGCCCTATAAGGATCAGCAAACATGCTATCCCCGACATGGTCTGCCATGTCAGCAGGGCAGGCACAAGGGGAAAGGAAGACATGGCTCCTTTGAAGGACCTTCTCTACCCTCTAGTTTTTTCCTCTTTCTCCCATCTGTAATCCCTGCTCCCCCTTGGTCCATAAAGGGAGGACAGGGCACCCCACTAATGGGATGAATCAACATGACACATAGCCAAGCAGCAACTGAGCTCTTGGTGTCCTTTTGACCTTTCCATCAGAGACTTGGGACCTGTCCCTCTCTCGACCGTTTGTACCCCCTACTACGAACCTTTTTTGGTACTAATAACATGAGCAGCAGCAAACTGGACGTAGGGACATTCTGCCCGAATCAGTATAAACCTTGTGTCCTTTAGTACACCATCCGAGCCTAACGCGCAACAAATATAAATTTACTAGTTAGTATTTGTTTGAAACACCGACACTTTTGTTGTCCATACGGCGTGCTATTATATGGATGCCATTCACTTGAGTGGTAATGTATGGATCGAATGCCTCTGCGCCCAGGTAAGAAGGTAAGTTGATGAGTGGCATGACTGCAAGATGTGAGCATGTAGTCGGGGAGAGCTAGCTTTGATATGGTTGTATATGCATGCTTGCATGTGTGTATGGTGCGTATTTAATTGTGGGTAATAAATTGTCATCGGGTAGCTTTGATACAGAAGTATATATATTGGGATATATATATGGAAGTGTTTACTTTACCGCTCTCATATATCCTATTGTTCTTCAATATTCAACCTAGAGCCCAGATTACATTCTTGCACATTTCATTGTTGGGATGGGCTAAAATGAATCTTCTGTAAGTACACTAACAACAAAACATGTAGCTCATTTAGTTACGATTATATTAAGAGAATGTATGTATGCCACCGCATATATCGTTAAGGATTTATTTTTTCCTAAGTTTGTGAGGACGTATGGAACATGCATGCATCATCATAAATCATTCATTCATATCATTACATTGTTCCTCCCCCTTATAAGTTTCTAATTATGTTATGTAACCCTTTTCTATGATCATGTTGTCTCACAGGAGTTATACCATTTCTGATACAGATGGTAGCCCCAAGAGCCCCTTTGCAAGCAACACCTTTTTGGCACTGTTTGGGACTCCCACCCTACCGTGGAGGGTACTGCACTCTGTGGGTATGCTGAACTGCCTCGCTACTTTTGGAGCGAAGTGGTAACTGAGGGACAACAGTGGTACGACGTACGAGTGACTGTCCTAGCCCATGCTGATCACCCATAGTGGCAAGGCTGGAGTGTACAGTTAGATGGGCAGACACCTTGGGTGGGTGCCCAAGTTGCAGCTTTCGAGGTCCTCAGTGAGATATGTCAGGAGTTTGGGGACAAGCTTGTCAACAGTCCTACCAGATCCTTTCCTCGGTTGGACCCATCGCAAACCGCTTGGACCCAACCAGGAGGTAATGCTTTGGTAAGAGACCGGGATAAAAGAGCAGGAAGTAGTAATGCTGCCATGAGTGCCATGTATGTTGTTATGAAGATGTTTTACTCTCGCCAGAATAGCTACATCAGTTGTAAGCAAGAGCTCCAAAGAGCACAGGCTGCACAGCGCAGGATGCGAGGACATGTGCGTAGGCACCAAAGGGTAGTTAGAGCAGCTCAGAATGAGATAGGTAATTATATGATAGCCCTAGAAGCTTGTCGGGGGTAGTTTGTCTGTGCTGTTGCTGAGAGGGATGCAGCCATAGCAGAGGTTCAGGGGATCCGTGTGGAGAGAGATGAGGCTATTCATCTTGCTGAGTCTAGGGAGGCTGCCCGGATCAGGGCTGTGTTTGAGGCTGCTAGGTAGGCAACCCAGTTTGATAACATAGAGGCAGAGTATAGACGCCAGATCAGAGAGTAGCAGGAGAACATTGAGGAGCTTTAGGTGGCTGTCCACTACCTCAATAATATCATCAATCCCATTCCTCCCCAAATGCTCCAGTAGAGGAAGACCCCAATGTTTTGGTAGCTGTCGGTGATGGTATGGAAGAGGATGCTCCAGTCGAGCCTGAAGATGAGGGGATGGAGCCTTTTGAGGATGACCAGGGTGATGGCATGTCTGATGTTGACAGCAATTATTCCGAGGCTTAGTTAGCTCTAGTACTCAGTTAGATGTGCTAACCATTTATCCTATGGATTATTTATGTAATGAACTCATAATTTAGTTCAATCTCCTGATGTACCCTTTGATGTACTTTTGAAACCTTGCATGTAATTCATGTTGTGGTTGCACTTTTAATGAATGCCCGTTGTGTTGGCAAGCAATTTGGTATATACAGAATGCATTGCTAAAATCTCTAGTTTGGTTTTGGTGAATTGATGAAACCCTAAGTGCTAACCTAGTTCATCAAAGTGATTATGAGATAGGTGGCACATTCCAAGTGGTGAGCAAGGATGGACATGATCAAGATGGTGGTGTGACCATGGTGATCAAATGCTCAGGCTTGGAAAAGAAGAAAGAGAAAAATAAAAGGCTCAAGGCAAAGGTATAAGTGGTAGGAGCCATTTTGTTTCGGTGATCAAGACACTTAGCGAGTGTGATCACATTTAGGTTCGATAGCCATACTATTGAGAGGGGTGAAACTCGTATCGAAATACGGTTATCAAAGTACCACTAGATGCTCTAACTCATTGCATATGCATTTAGGATCTAGTGGAGTGCTAACACCCTTGAAAATGATTGTGAAAATATGCTAGCACACATGCACAAAGGTGATACACATTGTGTTTAGCACTTGGGATCAAGGGTTCGAAACTTCACCGGCGGATAGTCCGACGGTGCCACCGGCACCCTGTATAGAAAAGATAAGGTTTCACAGAGTGCACCGGATGCTAGTCATGCAGTGACCGGACGCTGGGTCACTTTGTGACCAGACACTGGGTGGGTGCATCCGGTCCCACTGACGTGGCGGCACAGAGAAGAGGAGAAGGACCGGACGCTGATGCTACGTCCGATCGTGATCGACCGGACACGTTCGGTGGTAGTTGACCAACTCTGGGAGCTTACTGGAAGTGACTGGACACTGGGGTCCTGCGTCCGGTCGAAATCAAACTGACACATCCGGTCATGAATGGAACCTTAGAAACGACTGGACTCAGTAGTGGTGCATCCGGTCTTGGCACTGTGCTATGTCCGGTCATCACTTGATCGTTGAGATCAAACGACTGACGTTGAATGGAGGCGACACATGGTGTTCATCCATTGACCGGACACTAGACCGGGTGCATCTGGTCGATCTGACTGGAGCGTCTGATCACCCCGAGCTGTGCCTAGTGAAGGGGTACAACAACTCTATTTCGTGTGGGCTTCTATTTAAGCCCCAAGGCCGGCTCAAGCTCATGGATTTGGCCATTTTGCATTGACATAGCAACCATGTGAGCTTAGCCAAAGCCCTCTCACTCATCTCCATCATTGATTCATCATCTTTGTGAGATTGGAAGAGAATCCAAGTGCATTGCTTGAGTGTTTGCATCTAGAGGCACTTGGTGTTCGTGTTTCACTGCAGGATTCACTTGTTATTCTTGGTGGTTGCCGCCACCTAGATGGCTTGGAGTAGCGAGGATCGTCGAGTGGAGGTTGGTGATTGTCTTCGGCTCCGATCGTGGTGATTGTGAGGGGTTCTTGACCTTTCCCCGGTGGAGAGCCAAAAGGTACTCTAGTAAATTACTCGTGGCTTATGTGATCCTCATCTTGTGTTGGTTGTGCGGCACCCTATTGAGGGTTTGGTGTGTGATGCCAATTAGCGCGTGAACCTCCAAGTGAGTGAATCGCCACAATGAGGACTAGCTCGCCGACAAGCAAGTGAACGTCGGTAAAAAATCATTGTGTCATTATTTGATTCTGAGGTGATTGGTCTTCATTGAATTCATTCTTTTGATTGATTGGTTCATTCCTTGACTCAGTGGTATAACCATCTTGCTCTCACTCTTTACATTATCGCAAACTAGTTGTCAAGCTCTTTAGTGTAGCTAGTTGTGAGAGCTTGTTAGTTTGGTTAGTGTGGCTCTTTAGTTAGCCTTTGAGAACACACTAACTTAGTGTAGTGACATAGCCATTATGTGGATAGAAACTATATAAACTAGAATTGTCGTAGGTGGCTTGCATTTTTAGTAGGTTAGTGCAACACTCGCTTCACCTCATATTTGTCTAACCGGTTTGCTAAGTGTTGTTGTAGAAATTTTTATAGGCTGTTCACCCCCCCTCTAGCCATTAGGACCTTTCAATTGCAAATGGCGTTAAGTAATATAATTGGTGATGTTATGGTTGTGGAAATGAATTATTATGCCTCTGTTTTATTGTATGAATTTAAATTCTCTCTAGTAAATTCAGTTTTGCATAATTATACAATTCTTCTATAATTTTCCAACATCATCAATAATTGCTTATTATTGCAATTCTGTAGATGCCTCGCACCCGTTCTGGAGCCGGTGGGAACGATGGTGCCGGGGGTAGTGGCTTGCATGGTGACGATAATGAAAATTTGCCACCACCGCCCCCACCCACTTTGACAGAGTTGATTGCTATGCTCGCTGAAGGGCAACGTGTTATGGGCGAGGCTATGCGCACCATGGCGCAGCAAGTCGCCTAGGGTAGACATCAGCGCCAGGGTGCAGAGCCAAACCAATACAGTGGTTTCAAGGATTTCCTAGATACCAAGCCGCCTATTTTCAAGGAGGCTGAAGAGCCACTCCAAGCAAAGGAATGGCTTAACACACTTGAACAAAAGTTTTGTTTGCTGAGGCTGACTGAGCCAATGAAAACTGAGTATGCATCCCACCAGTTGCAGGGGCCTACAGGCATTTGGTGGAGTCATTACCGAGCCACCCTGCCTGAGAATGCTCAAATTACCTGGAACTAGTTTAAAGCTGCTTTCCGGGGATACTATATTCCTCTAGGTCTTATGAGTATCAAGCATACCGAGTTCATGAAGCTGACCCAACGTACCAAGAGCTTGACTGAATATCTACATGCTTTCAACAACTTGTCCAGATATGCCACGAAATTTGTTGATACTGATGTGAAGAAAATTGCTAGTTTCAAGCGGGGTCTTGGCCCCAAATTGATGAAGACTCTTGCTAATAACAAGTCTGCCACTTTCAATGAATTTGTCAGTGATGCCTTAACTTAAGACAATCAAAACAACATCTATGCTGCATCCAAGAATCAGAAGAGAGCCTATGAAGTAGGTGCTTCTCAGTCAAAAGCTCTAGTTGTTGCGAGACCTCAGTTTCGCCCACCTGCTCCCAAGTTTAGGCCACCTCAGAAAAAGGTGCAAACCGTTCAGAACCAGAAGGTGTTTCGTAAGGCCTATTCTGTTGCTCTACCAAAGGGCGGCACAGGACAGGGAAGTTCTAGTGTTCCATGTGTTGGAACTACAACAAGCCTGGCCATTGGGCAAGAAATTACCCCTATCACAAGAAGAACAACCAGAAGTAGGGTAATTCCAATGTGCGTCAGGGACATGTGCACTATACCACTGTTGAAGAAATTCCTACCGATGAAGTTGTTACTGCGGGTACGTTTCTTGTGAATCAACATCTCGTAGTTGTTTTGTTTGATTTTGGGGCATCACATTCATTTATGTGTCAAACATTTGTATCCAAGCATAATCAGAGGGTAGTTACTGTAGATAAGGATAGTTACTGCATAAGTGCAACCAGAAATCAAATCTCCACCAACCAAATAGTTAGAGATGTGCGCATCTCAATAAGCAACCGGGAGTATACCATAGATCTTGTAGTATTGGCCGGGTTGGGGATAGATGTAATCCTGGGAATGAAATGGATGAGTGGCCATGGAGTTCTTATTGATACTTCCACTCGGGTGATTATGTTAAGGGAACCAGACAGTAAGAATGCTTTCTTAGTACCACTTCCTAGAGATTTTGACCTCCAAAATGTAGCTAATGCTATCTAGCCCATGACTATTGCTGACATTCCGGTGGTGTGTGAATTCCCGGATGTGTTTCCGGATGAGTTGCCTGGGTTACCGCCTGACAGAGATGTAGAGTTCAAGATTGAATTATTACCAGGCACGGCACCTATCTCGTGAAGGCCTTATAGGATGAAACCCAATGAATTAGCTGAGCTCAAAGTGCAATTGCAGGAGCTTCTTGAAAAATGTCTCATTCGACCCAACTCCTCACCGTGGGGTTGTCCTGCCATATTCATGAAAAAGAAGGATAAATCTTTGCGGATGTGTGTGGACTACCGACCCCTTAATGCGGCAATGATCAAGAACAAGTATACATTGCCTCAAATTGATATCTTGTTTGATTAGCTATCAAAGGCTAAAGTGGTCTCCAAGATCGATTTGAGATTGGGGTACCACCAGATTAAGATCAGGCCAGAAGACATACCTAAGACTGTCTTCTCTACTAGGTATGGTCTATATGAGTATCTTGTCATGTCTTTTGGGCTGATCAATGCTCCTGCCAATTTCATGTATCTCATGAATTCGATATCCATGCCTGAACTTGATAAATTCATTGCGGTGTTTATTGATGACATCTTAGTCTATTCTGAGAATGCGAAAGATCATGAAGAACACCTAAGAGTTGTCTTGACAAGGTTGCGAGAACATAAGTTGTATGCTAAGTTTAGCAAATGTGAATTTTAGTTAAAGAAACTACCTTTCCTAGGTCATCTATTATCTAAAGATGGAATTTTGGTAGATCCTAGCAAAATGCAAGAAGTTATGGATTGGAAGGCCCTGACTTCAGCTCATGAAGTTTGGAGTTTCCTTGGGTTAGCAGGTTATTACCGTCGTTTCAATCCAGACTTCTCTAAGATAGCCAAGCCCATGACCAGATTACTTCAGAAAGATGAGAAATTTGTGTGGACTCTAGAGTGTGAAGCTGCTTTTCACACTTTACCAACTTTGTTGACCATCGCTCTAGTTTTAGCATAGCCCGACATAGAAAAACCATTTGATGTGTTTTGCGACGCATTTGGTACTGGTTTGGGGTGTGTGCTCATGCAAGAGGGTCGAGTCATTGCCTATGCCTCACGTCAACTGGGAAACATGAGGTTAATTACCCAACTCATGATTTAGAGCTAGCCACGGTTGTTCATGCTTTGAAGATTTGGAGGCACTATTTGCTTGGCAATATGTGTCACATTTACACTGATCACAAGAGCCTCAAGTACATCTTCACGCACTTGAGTTGAACATGAGACAAAGAAGGTGGTTGGAGCTAATCAAGGATTACAAACTTGAGGTGCATTATCATCCGGGCAAGGCAAATGTTGTTGCAGATGCTTTGAGCCGGAAGTATCATAGCAAACCATTGTTGGAAGATGGCTTTAACCTACTGCATCGTGTAGTTCTACATAATCTCACTATCAGTTGCTCTCTTGAAGCTAAGGTCATGGAACTCTAAAAGACCGACGTGGGTATATTTCATATCAAGAGAAAGATGGAAGAAGAAGAGACTAAACATTTTAGATTAGATGAGAGGTGTACTCTGGTTTAAGGATAGATTTGTTGTACCTAAAGATAGAGAACTTAGAAACCAAATCTTAGATGAAGAACACTCTTCTAAATTGTCCATCCATCCTGGTAGTAGCAAGATGTACCAGGATTTGAAGACCCGGTTTTGGTGGACAAAGACAAAGAAAGAGGTTGCAGCATATGTGGCTAGATGTGATACTTGCTGCCAAGTCAAAGCCGTTCATTTGAAACCCGTAGGGCTACTCCAACCACTGCCTGTTCCAGGTTGGAAACGGGAAGAAATCAGCATGGACTTCATTGTTGATCTTCCAACCACCCAGAAAGATAACGATTCCATCTAGGTAATTGTGGACCATCTGACAAAGTCTGCACATTTTATTCTAGTTCAGATAGTTTATCACCCACATCAATATACATAGTTGTATATCACCCACATAGTGCGATTGCATGGGATACCTAGAACCATTGTGTCTGATAGAGGTCCACAGTTTGTAAATCATTTTTTGGAACATTTGCATAATTAGTTGGGTACCAAATTGATCCGAAGTTCTGCTTATCACCCTCAAACTGCTGGGCAAACAGAGCGAGTAAATCAGATTCTTAAAGACATGTTAAGGGCCTATGTAATATCTTTAAAGGGTTCATGGGAGAAATGGTTTCCTTTGGCTAAGTTCTCCTATAACAATAGCTAGCAAGAAAGCATCAAGATGGCCCCTTTTGAGGCTTTATATGGCCACAAGTGTAGAACTCCTCTGAATTGGGTTGAGCCAGGCGAAAGAAGGTATTATGGTATTGACTTTGTCAAAGAAGCCGAAGAGCAAGTTCAGATTATTCAGCAACATATGGAAGCTGCTCAATCAAGATAGAAGAGTTATGCGGACAAGAGAAGGAGTCCTCTTGTATTTGAAGTTGGTGATTACGTGTACCTGAAAGTATCACCGATGAAAAAGGTACAACGATTTGGTGTGAAGCGAAAGCTAGCGCCTCGGTATGTGGGCCCATACAAAATTATTGAGCAATTTGGACCAGTAGCTTATAGACTCCAACTACTGCCGGAGATGAGCGCCATCTTCAATGTTTTCCACGTCTCTCAATTAAAGAAATGTCTTCGTGTACCCGAAGAAGCTATTGAACCCACTAGTGTCAAGATCCAGTCCGATTTGACATATGAAGAAAAACCTATCCGGGTGATAGAAGAAATGGAGAGAGTGACTAGAAGTAAGGTGGTTAAGTTCTATAAAGTGGTGTGGAACAACCATAGTGAGCAAGATGCAACATGGGAAATGGACGATTTTCTGCGTGACGCCTACCCCACTTTCTACAAGGATTGATAGGTCTTTCTAATCTCGGGACGAGATTTCTATAAGGGGGGAGGGGCAGTAACACCCTGGTGTTAAGCATGCACTTGGCATTGGCATTTCATGAGCACAAGCATCATTGAGCATTCATGAGCATGAACATGTCAAATTCTATCTTCACTACCTTGTTTATATCACTTGTGATGTCTCTTAAATTTATACCTAGGCTAGGGTTTACATGTGATTAATGTGTGAAATGCTTGTGGGACCCTAGGAGTACCTTAAACATGTTTAGAATGTCACATGGAACAACTTTGGTATTCATAACTTGGATCAATTTGGCCTCTAAGTCATGATTATAGTGTAAGCTACCATTTTCAAGTTGCATGTTTGACCTAAGTTGAACTATACCCTAGAGACTTTGTATGGATGTGCACCCTAAAGAAAAGTTGTAGAACTCAACTAGCGTAACAACTTTTATTTTTGGGTCATGGTCTAATTCAGCTCCTAACTTGCTCTAAAATAGTGCATATGTAGCAAGAAAATACTGTTCTAACACTTTGAAAATTTTCTAAGTCTAGGAGTGATTTACAGTTTCAATGTACCCATGTTTGACGCGCTGTAGTTTGTTAACTAGGCCGATCCAGACCAAACTCATTTAAGCAAAGTTGGAGTACTCATGAAGCTCTACAACTTTGATTATTACGGTTTTCGCTGAATCACGCTGGTTTGAGAGATAGAGAGTGAGGAAGAAGGCGGTTTCAGTCGAACTGAAACGACTCATGCCGATTCAGATCGGGCCGGTGGTGGTCGACCGCCATCAGGTCGCGCTCGCCATATGGCGGCCGTACGCCAGCGTGGGCCCCACTAGTCTGGCCGGGGAGGGCTTCAACACCGCCACGATGCGCCCGTCTGCTCTCTCTCTCTCGCTCATTTCCTATCCCTCGCTTGCTCTCGCATCCACAAAGGCGACGCCGAGCTCGCCATTGCCGCCGCTAGCTTCGCCACCGCATAGCGCTACCGTCGTCGCACCATTTTCCAATCGAGCGTGCCAACAGCTTCGCCTTGCTCCACGCTACAATCTCCACCCCCTTTGCCAAGCCCTTCAAGTCTAGGTAAGGGCGCATTGCTGTTTTCGTCGCTGGTGGCCTCGTCGGAGCGCCGCCGAGCTCCAAGCTCGTCGTGGCCAACGCAAGCTCGAGCCTTTTCATTCTTTCTATCTCTCGTCTTGTCACCTCTGTGGGTCGTAGGAACTCACGTCGGTGACCATTTAGACGCTACCGCCCTAACGGCGCCGGAACACGGCCGCTCACCGCCGTGCCATCGCCGCCGCCGCGGCATGCACGTGGACAGAGCTCACCGCCGCCTCACTGGAACGGCCTATCCGACGTCCAAAATCTATTTTGGGTAGTGAGCCATCAAAAAAATTGCATTTAGGTGGTGTCGAAACTTTCCAAATAAGTGTGCTAAAGTTGGTTGTTGTTGACCCTAAGAATTGAGCTTTCTAAGCTGAGTTTGCAGAATATTTACCATCAGCGGAGAGCTTCCAAGAGATCTCATCAGGAACATGTGGACACAAATTTACACCATGTACCATACGCCATGTTATCACGTACTACTCAATAAAATGTTGCGCAGTGAAACCACAGTGCTGCAAGTTAACATCCTTGATCTAGTTTTGATTTTGAGTGGCAATATATAATGATTTATTTTTTTCTTTTAAAATTTTTGAAGAGGTTCGGCGCAGTGTCTTATTTTAACCTTTGTCCTTGGCTCTAGGCGGCCCCATACAAAAAGGACTTTTCTTATCGCAGCTGTAAACAAAAAGGCTGCAAAGGAATATTTACATACAAAGAGGATAACGGAAGAAAAAGAAAAGGATGGTTCTGATCAGGATGCGTGACTACCTTATATTAATCCTTAAAAGACAATTTTGTTCTTAATCAAAATGCCAGGATTCATTTATTATGCATGCTATTAGAATGTCAACTTTAATATTTTTGTCTGCAATGCTGAGAATGGTAAATGACAAGGTGCGTGGCTAAATTTACAAAATTTAGTTTGCAGTCAAATGGTACATGGAACAATTGTATTACAAGATCAATGCATGATATTGTATGTATATCACAAGTTAGAAGTTGGCACACCTCGATCAAGGTAATCTAATCTTGTATATATATGGTTATAATAATAAGTCGTAAGAATATGTAGTATGTCGACATTACGTCCTAGAAATGCTCGAAATCCGTGTAAGACTCGCCGGAGTTTTGCTTTCCGACGGGACCAGCCGGCGCCGCCTCCACGGCCGCCGTTGTACTGCTGTCGGACGCCTTCTTCTCCTTGGAGGCTCCGTACTGCCGGAAGTCCACCGGGTCCGGCACCGACGGCGGGGTCATGCTCCTGACCAGCGCCCAGTTGACACCCTCGAAGAACGGGTGCTGCTTGATCTCCGTGGCGCCTCTGGTGAAGGCGATCCTCTTCTGTGGGTCTTTGACGAGCAGGCCGCGGATGAGGTCCCTGGCGACGGAGCTGACCGCCGGGCCCCCGGCGGCGCCGTCGGAGGGGAACCGCAGCGGCTGTTCGATGACGTTGCACAGCGTGGCGCGGTTGCCGGCGCCCTTGAAGGGCGTGGATCCGTGCAGCAGCTCGTAGAGGAAGATGCCCAGCGTCCACCAGTCCACCGCGCTGCCGTGGCCCTCGCCGCGGATGATCTCCGGCGCCAGGTACTCGTGCGTGCCGACGAACGACATGGAGCGCGCGTCCGTCGGCTCCGCGTTGAACTCCACCGCGGGCGGGCCGCTGAGCCCCAGCTCGCTCTTGGACGGCTTCCGGCTGCGCCGGGGCAGGATGCGCGGGAAGAAGGACGACGGCTGGATGCACCCCTGGTTGGCGGTGATGAAGTCGCCGTCCGCGACGTCCACTCCTCTGCCGACGCTGCTGCCGCCTCCTCCTCCTCCTCCCCCGCCTCCTCCGCCGCCGCTCCCGGTGGAGTGCACCGACGACGACTTGACCAGCGTCGGGCACACGGTGCAGCGCAGCGACAGGTCAAAGTCGGAGAGCATGATGTGGCCGTCCTCCCGGACCAGCACGTTCTCCGGCTTGAGGTCCCTGTACACGATCCCCAGCATGTGCAGGTACTCCATGGCCAGCAGCACCTCGGCGACGTAGAACCTGGCGGCGGGCTCGGTGAAGTGTTTGCCGGGCTGCTTCTGGCGGAGCGAGTGGAGGTTGCCACCGCTGCAGTACTCCATGACGAGGCAGTAGAACTTGTCGGTCTCGAAGTGCGTGTAGAGCGTGGGGAGGAATGGGTGGTCCAGGAGGCCGAGGATCTCGCGCTCCGTCTGCGCGCGGGCCATCTTGTTCCGGCTGATGATGGACGCCTTGTCCATCACCTTCATGGCGAAGAAGGCCGGCGTGGCGCGGAGCTCCACCAGGTACACGCTGCCGATGTCGCCGTAGCCCAGGCGCTTGAGCAGCCGGAAGTGGCCCAGGTTCAGCGACGCTTCCTGGGACGTGGCCAGCTGGATGGCGTCCCACCGGGTGTCGCCGCCGGTGTGCCGCCGGACGTTGGCTGGCGTGGTGCCCGAGGCGGTGCTGCCGCTGCTGCTGCTCTCCATGCTGTTGCTCCTCGGCCCGCCGCTGTCCACGCTGGTGGCTTCAGCATTATTATTGCCCGCCGTCGCCGTCGCCGTCGCCGCAGCAAGGACGGAGGCACCTATCAGTTCGGAGCTACTTTGGGGCGGCAACGGCGTCGTCGTCGCGTGGGTTGAACCGCCATGGCTCGTCTTGGGCTTGGATTTGTTGCTGTCGTGCGAATGCGCAGACGGCTTAGAGGCGGTGGATTCAGATCTGAAGTCATCATCACTGTCATCGTGTTCGAAGATGCCGGGATTGCGTTCGGCGCTCTTTCTTTGAGGGCTGAAGTCCATGCCGTGCTCCGTGATGGGAAGCAGCTAGCTCAATCTATCTGAAACTTCACACATGGCAAAGTATCAACACTTCAACAGCCTTGCATTGTGTTACACAAATCTTCCTCCTGTTCATCCTTAAGCTGAATCTATATATATTACATTATTATATATAGGTAGATGATATATTGACAGGGTCTTTTTCAAATTATATAAGGATTTGGTACCTACCCCCATTGATCATCATCTAACCCCAAGCAAACAAAAACGAATCACACATCAATAGTTTGCACTGACCACGCAGTAAACACAGACCTGATGAGTAAAATCTTGATGAATCCTTTGAGCGGCAAATGATCAGAGAAATTGACAGAAGGTCTTATGTGCCCTGACATTGCTCTGAGCAAAACCTACATGATCCAAGAAAATTGAGGTACGCAGTCGATCGGCTTGCACCAAAACGAGAGGATCGCTTTGGTGGGAGAGGTAAAGAGTGAAAATTGCTTTGCAAACATGGGCTTGGATTCGTGGGGTTGCGAGACATCCGTGGGATGGAGGGCAAGTAGACGATGAAGCCATGCATGGCTAAATTTAGCGGGACGGGAGAGAGGTGTTGTGCTCACGTGATCACCATGGTCGGTCTAGCTTTCTTTTCCCAGGAGCCTAAGAGGTGGTGTTGTCTCATGGCAGTCCTCTTAGAGGAGAAGAAAGATACAGAGAGTCAACACACACCATACTACGTACTCTTCATTCTCGTCCGAACCTATGTACTCGTGAAAGTCGTACTCACCCTTTATCAAGCAAACTACAACAATCCAACCCATTTTTCTCTGGTCTAGAATCTAGAAGTCGGAGAGATATGCTTAGATTGTGCCCAAAGGCGGCAACCAGCAGACGGATTGCCGCACAGCCGCTGGCGCACATACCAACCTCCAAGCGGGGCGAGGTACTCCTCATGTAGAGGATGGGCATTGTGCCGCCGGCAGCTCTAGTTTCTTCTGCGTCTAAGGGAGTATATGATGCCATATTCGCAAGGAACTTGACGCCGAGCCGCGTGGCAGCTCTGGACGAGCTGTTCCCAGCGACCAACAGCAGGGCTGGTAGAAGAGTGCTCTTCTCGGATGGTGGAGGAGGGTCACGCAGCCAGCAGCAGAGACGCCCAGCTCCATAGGTTGCTGCGGTGCTCTTAGTTCGATTGTATACCATTTATGTAATATCGAAGTTTGTAACAGTTTGCTATGTAACAGTTTGCTAGGAAGGTCCAGTCATAGCTGTAAGATCAGCTAGCACGCATCAGAAGCGTGTCGTTTGTCCGATTAAACTCTTCTTCTTAATTACAATGATACGCAAATCTTTTGCATATTCAAGAAAAAAAACTCACCCTTTATCTTGGCTTGTTCAGATTTTACAACATAAAAGCATTTTCAACGGATATGATATCCAATCTCCTATACCTAAAGAAATAGATGAATGGACATCTAGCTAAGTTGGTTAGATGGGCTCTAATAGCACTCATACTCCCTGTAGGAGTGAATGTAAGACGAGGTTAAAAAAATCCCCTTGCCTATCCCAGGCTAAAGCACCGGTCCTAAATCATAGGTCTAAGGACCAGTGGACCAGCCTTGGTTCTCATAGAGTGTAACGATGCCGCTTTGTACGGATGAAATATGAGATTTGGGTAGCACCGGTCTTAAAGCATAGGTCGAAGAACCAGCCTCGGTTCTTACATGGCAACGGTGCCGTTGTGTATGAGTGAGACAGGAGTTCGAGGGTTTTCTCGACCTGCATGAGAAGATTACTTTCTATTTTAAGAAGAAATGTCCTAGACCTATCTTTACCGATGGGTTGATTTTTTTTTACCTAGAAAATAGCATTAGAGGAGATGGAAGTGTTGTAAGCTGCAGTACATCTCCTAGAGCTATAATTATAATTTTATGAGATCTTAAAAACAACCTACTGTCTCCTAAATAAAGGAGACAACCCCTCTCCACTATCCCTAAAGAAACATAGGAGTTCAAATTTTAGGTAATATGCTCCAACGGTGCTCTTTTATCCTAAATTAATTCCAAGGCACTCTCATAAAATAACTTATAAGAGATGCAATAAAAAAAAGAACAGCTATTTTCTCTCTTAAAATTGTGTTTTACATGACTAGTTCCATCCAAAACATCATTTCAACAATTTTCATGTTCATTTTTTTCACAATTATCAAAATTAAACTTCCACTGCTAACAAGTATATTTTTCTAGAGTTCACTAAACAAACCTAAACAAGATGTAGATCTATTCTATGCCCAAACTGTACCACTCAAAATCCAAATTTAGGTAGGTATGTGTAGATTAGAGTGATTTAGACAACACAAACTTAAGTTTAGACTTTAGATACCCAAATGACATGTACTGCTAATATACAAGTTTGCAAACCAAAAGGCACATTTTTCTATTACTATTTTTTCTTCCCATCCATGTGTCCAAGACCCTGAAGATCTAGTTAACATAATTATCAGTAAAAATACAAATATTAAAGCAAACCCTTAAATAATTTTTGAACTAGCAAAGATAACCTGATCGGTTGCTTTCCACAGTTACCTCCCCACTTATTCCCAATAGCAAAAATTGACTCAGACTCTACTGTTCTGATGCCTGATAATACATTTGTCAGGTTCCAGAGCAGAATGTTCAGAATAAAGAAGCAACACGTAGATAGCAATGAGAGAATGAGTCCACTTTATCTTTAGCCAACAGAAAAGTATAAGACCACAACAGAGGGAGAAGACCACAACAGAAAAGTATAAGACGATGCAGGAAGAAAGCACAACACTGAAACAACATTGCCACAAGAAAGTGAATATACTTACAGTTTAGTGAACCTGTTTATCTGCTAAATGCAAGGCCTCTGCATGCCTTGCATGCAAAGCTATCTGTACAAATCAATGTCACACTAAGTGCCTCAGGAAGGTTTCATTGGGTAACTAGATGTAATCTTGGCTTCTAACTTGTCAGATCCTGGAAGAACTTAGTAGGGATTGACGGTGGGCAGTACTTCTTTGCTACAAATTTGTACTGTGAGCAGATAGAGGGTAGGGCATTTAGCATCAGTGTAGGTACCAAAGTAATGATTCTCATCAGCAATCACATTATGTATACAAGGCTCACCTTATGCTGACTGTACTTTTCTCTAATTGCAGGAAGATTGCTTCCAGGGCCCAAACGGAAGAGCTGGTGCAGTACCCTTACACAACCACGCAACTCAGATGGTGTATATCGCGTGTAGTAAGAAAGTGAGGAATTCTGCTTTTGATCAAGCATAAATGCAAATGTTAGATAATGCAAGCATCAAGGTTTGTTTATTTTTTGGGGGTGAAGAATGCAAACGTCGAGTTTAACAATAAAGATTCATAAAAGATAAGGTTGGGGACATATACCCATGGGTTCTTTATTGGCATAAGGATATACTTCGCCAAGAAAACAGAAGAGGCAGCTACCAATGAAGGTAAATAGCAAAGTAAGCTGTAGTCCAGAAGTGACAGCTCACAAATGTAGTTGGCTAAGAACTCGAGATGCAGAGTTGAGCCCTGCAGAAAGAAAAAAAAAATCAACCAGCACATAGAATTGGTAGGAACTGCAAAACAGTTAAAAGTGTACCTTGTCAAGAACTTGAGCAGTACGTACAAATCTCCTATTAACATGAACAAAAGTATTTAGTATCAGTATGTCCATGATCGTTATTACAGAAACCAATAATACTACCTTAAGAAACATCTTGCTGTAGGTACTGTCATCTCAAACTTCAAGTTATTCAGAACAGAAGCTTCCATTTGCAAAACCTGTTAAACTATGTGTTAGAAGATGAAACTAAGAAATAATAAGGAAAAGAAAAGAGTGTGCTGAGACATGAACCTCTTCCTTAGTGTATGAATAGTCGGTAACATAACAGAGCTCTTCTACCTGAAGTGGGCATATTTCTTCATACTTCCTGAAATTTGAATATATTTACAGCATAATATCAGAACAGAGCACAGAAAATATAGGAAAATAGAAATAGACTAGAATGAACTAAATGGATCTTACGCAGCTATAAGCAAGCAGGCAACACCAACTAATTGCAGTCTGTACCGACTGATCTCTTTGACAGAAAGATAGCGGTCAATGTAATTGACGGTGAGGTATAAGGTTTCAGGAACAAGACGATATTCTTCTGTGACCTGAATTGAGAAAAGGCAATATGGCAAACATCAAGAGGGTCACTATTGGTTCATTTAGCTGTAAAAACATGTATCCCTTTCTAAGAGGAAATGCTTACTTCTACAAGCCAGTCTATTAACATCGCCCTCATGGTTTTGCTCATATCTGTCTGAGTGGTTTCCAAAAAGTTCGTTGAAGGCATTTTCCTAGTCTGCAAGAACATTACAACAGGGTAAATGCGGGCAGCAATTGCCCCAAGAAGGAGGCAAGTAAGTGGATAACTAGGAGTAACCGAACACAAGCTTCATCAAAGTGGGATATTATGTGCAAACAATATAATGTCCTGCAGTACAACACCACCAATTTTTTTACATCAAGAAACTGTTAAATGGAATGTAGAGTTGCATGAATCATAAAAAAAAGGGCGTACCCAGTGCAGAGAGCTTCCGCTCTGTGCAGGGTCTGGGGAAGGGTGTCAGTGGCAAGCCTTAACCTCGCCTGTGCAATGCGAGGAGACTACGACTCGAACCCGGGACCTTCCGGTCACAGGCGGTAAGACTCTACCGCTTGCACCAGGCCCGCCCTTCAGTTGCATGAATCATAATGACAAACAAATCCAGCCATTGTACAGAGGTGTGAGTTTGAACTGCTGAGGCTAACACTTTGTAGAACACTAAGAATTGCATGTTTTGTTCAAAGGAAATGAATTTGAAAATGCTTCTATTCGAATTCTTCGGGTGTTTGCATTCCAACCATATAACAACCTGAGCACAAACGTGTACTTAATTTTCAGACAGTTGTTGATATTAGCACTCCAGCTATTACTTGATGCTCAGTATACACATATATATCAAAGGCAAGAGCATGAGCAAAAATCTATCACCTCAGCCTCTCGCAAGCTCTCGTAAATTTCACAGGCAAGAGTTGTAGAAAGCCATGGATCCTTATAGTTGTAGTCAAGATCAATTATATTGTCAGCTTTCAGAGGATTAGGACTATGTTTCCTCCAGTTGAATTCTGCGACAATAAACAAGTCCTGTAAACCCAAAATGTATTAGCATTGCACAAAAATTCTAACCAGAACTGCCCCACTTTGATAAGCAAACAAACCTGCAACATCCATACTATCAGAGAAATGAAGTCTATCACTGGCCCACCAATGCAAAGAAGCTGCCATTGAGGGGTCGTCATCATTGAGGCAATCAAGATCAGAGATTTCTGTTGAGTTGCATGTTGACATAGCATCCTCCATGGAGACCGAACAATCTTGAGCCAGGCCAGGTGAGCTGCAACCTGTTGATACAACGTCTGGCACAGAAGGAAGAGATGTGTTCTTCTGAAGAACTGATACTGCCTGATCAAATTGGTCAGAGGCCAGCCTTCTGCTAGAACCCCGTTCTGTGTTCATATTGTGCAGGCAAGCAAAGGATCCCTTCTTAACATCAACTGGTTTGGTAGAACTCAATTTCTGTAGTAACAGGAAACTTTAAGGTTGTTTATTGAAGCTGTTCAATTGGAACGATTACAATGATAAAAACAGAGAACTACATAAGCATATAAACTTCACGAGAGAAACAATATATTACCAACAGACGGTTCGAAACTGTGCAATTCTGTAGTAAGAGGAAACTTTAAAGTTGTTTATTGAAGTTGTTCAATTGGAAGATTACAATGATAAAACAGAGAACTACGTAAGCATATAAACTTCACGAGAGAAACGATATATTACCAACAGAAGATTCGAAACTGTGCAATGCGCATGAAACACCAGTATCTCTGAAATACCCAGCAGCCCCCAAAAACTTTGAAAAACCTGAAGTGTTAAGTCTTACGACACCACGAAATACAATACTGTCTTAAGACCCGTGGAACAGAACCAGTATCTCATCGAAGAAGGCAGCCGAATAAAAAAGAGAAGGAAAATCAATATCTCCACAAGACGTCAGCAAATGTTGTTACAATGATCGAGAAAATGCGGGATTAACATGGGCCGTTATTACTAATTAGATCAACTAGATCGAGAAGAAGGAAAAACGGCATAAACCCTAGAAATGCCACACCAAACTGAAGTAATTGAATTGATCAACAGATGCTCCCTGTACGGCTGTACCAAAACCCATGGCAAATTCCTACGCGTGGCGTGGCCCCCTCCTACCAACGAGAACACAAGCGTCGAACCTCCCGGAACGAATCGATCAGATAACGCCCCAACCCCGATCGTGCGAGCGCGCAAGGAGGAGCCGTACCGCATCGGACGCGAAATTCGCCGCGCCGGACCTCCAGCCGCCGCGAAAGACGTTGGTGAGGTTCCCGAGGGCGACGCGCTTGCCGGACCGCGCCACCGCCTCCTTGGCGCCCCGCGCGCCGGCGTTCTCCGCCATGGCCGACGCCGAGGAGCCGCGCCCTGCTGCCCAGCACGACATTGCGGGAGAGCCGTGCGGTGGAGTGGGCGCGCAGAGTCGGTGCCGAAGTTCTGAACGGCCGCGGTTTGATACTGAGCCCCACAATTTGTTTGGGAAAAAAGTATGAGAAAATTACTTATTTGTCACTGAAAATTTTCTTTATTCCTTACCATTAAATTTTTTCAACATCTCGTATCTATCATCCTTTAACATTTTTTACCCTATATACCACTTTCGTTTATCTTGGACTATATAGATGGTCAAATGGGTCAGGCCTAATGGGCCGGTACGGGCACGACCCAAAAAAAAAGCAAGCCCGAACATGACATGGACTAAGCCATAGTTGGAGTGCCAGCATGGGCATGAGCATAGTGCCATGCTTAGGCCACGACTTCGGCCCTTAGGGTTAGCATGGGCGCAACATGATTTTTGAGGCAACCCTATGCGTCTCGAGATATTTTGTACCGTTGGATGAACATCTGCTGAACATGAGCCGCTAGATCTAAAGTATGAAGTATATAAGCACCTCTACCTCCCCAAACCCTAACTTCCTCCACCTCTCCTTTCCTTTCCTCAGCACGGTGTGAAGGGGGTGGGAAACATAGGCCCGAGGCCGAGGCCCAAGGGCCTCTGCGCGAAGCGCGGTGCATCTACGCACGACAGCAGCGGAGTGCGGCTCATTTGCAGCAGCGGTGACTACACGCAACTGGGGCGCATTGACGCATGGCCGGTGGTGCATCTACGGCGGCGGCACATCCACACGGTGGTGGTGCATCTGCGCTGTGACAACACGATGGAGCAAGGCAACATGGGGTTAATGACGTTAAAAGGTGGCGCTCAACTAGCATGGGTCAGCACAGTGGGCAGCCATGCCCATCGGCATGACACGGCACGGCTAAGAGACCGTAGTGTCGTGCATGTGCCAAGATGTCGGTAAGAGGGCACTACATGGCACGGCACGGCACGGTTAAAATATAGTGTCTAACAATGTTGTGCCTAATAGTGTCGTGCCTAATAGTGCTAGTGTCGTGCCACTCATTTGGCTTTCTATACTTTGGATCCATATTACAGGTTAGGGTTCGTATTAAAAGTCAAAACTACCCCTGAACTCTTATCTATCCTATCTCCTCTGTACTTTATGGCCAGAAGCATATCTTCTCGTCCACTCTCCCGATTGAGGCCGACGACAGAGGGGCGGCTCGGCTGGGCAGTGCTAGCAACGGAGGGGCAGCTCAACTTTGTGGCACGACATCAGCGGTGGTGCGATGGGCCTGGACTGCGTCCCGGCGGAAAGATGGCTCGGTGGGCACTAGTGGCGACGCGGCTGGCCAGGCGGATGAGTGGCTCGGTGACGGGGTCAAGCGGCGCAGCGAGCTAGACACCTGGGCGGAGGAACGGTGCGGTGAACAGAAGCCCAAGCATAATACATTGATTGTATTGTCTCTTCTAATAAATCGTTCCAACTAAGATCAAGCACCTTTGCTAAAATCATGGCAATAATCTGAAAAGAAGAATATCAGTTTATCTGATATGAACTTGCACAGCTTCTTTGTGGATCACTAGATCAGACATGACGCAACTCCTCTAAATTTTTTTGACATTTTTTTTGTCAAAAAAAAATAGAGGAGTTGATTAGCTATTTTATGAAAGTTGGAGAGACATGCACAGCTCCTCTAATACTGCAATATGGGAGATTTGTGTTTGCAAACCAATTTTTTAAGTAAACAGTACTAATGTATGCTTTGTTCTAAAATAAATTATGCACTAAGTCACAAATTGTTATGTATTTGTATCCGAGTGATAAGATATGAGTGTGGTAAGGAAAGGAAAGCTATCAATTTTTGTAAGAGGAAGTACATAGGGGTAAAATGATTTTTTTCCCACTTAACAACAACTAACTGTAGACTTGACGGAAGTGATAAATAGGACAAGAAAGGGGAGTCAAAAAATTAGTTAGGGAACCAAGAGAATTTTCAGTCGCAGATAAGAAATTTTATTAAAAAGTCTTAGGTTTGGGTTGTAGTGGCAGTGGCACCTAAGGTTAGATAACGAGCTGGCTCAGCTCGACTCGGCTCGGCTCGTTCTGGCTCGTTAAGATAACGAGCTAGCTCGGCTCGACTCGTTATCCTAACGAGTTAGAAAGCCAGCTCGGCTCGACTCGTTAAAAAGCTTGAGCTGGCTCGTTAAGCTCGCGAGCCAGGTATAAAAAATACACAAAATATAATATTTGCATTTATCTAAAGTTTGAGAATAATAATAATATAAAAGAAATGCATCTAGACCAGTTACCAGTCAATTTATAGGGTCTAGACCAGTTACCAGTCAATTGTAAAGTGCAAGACATGAAGTAATACAAAAACTAATATAAGTTTTGATACTTTTTTTCCTGAAAGCTTGGCTCGTGTAGCTCGCGAGCTGGCTCGAGTTGGCTCGTTATAACTAACGAGCTAAAATCTTGGCTCGGCTCGGCTCGTTATCATAACGAGCCGAGCCGAGCCAGCCACGAGCCGAGCGAGCTAACGAGCTTCGAGTTTTTCGTCCAGCCTGAGTGGCACCTGAAGTCCTTAACTCTGCACCCGGGTCCCACCTCCGTACCCCAAGTCTGTTGTGGCAGCAAGAAAAGAAAAAGGGTAGCACGCTCCCTTCATCTAACAAGTGTATCTTCACTAAGAAAAAAACAACATTTATAGATTCTATAGATTTTATAGATTTGTATTCAAAGTTCTAAGCTGATATTGATTGTTCAAGAATTGATAATATGTTGTAAGACAATAAGATCAAATCTACTTTGTATGTCTTTTTTTAATCAAAATAAAAAATTTGAAACATGCCTTATAAGGATGATATGATTTGACTTAGTTAAGTTTTGTGATGCAACCGTATATGGCAGAACCACCTAATCCAATGCCTCCTAAGAGTACTCATCTTCCATTAGACACTAAGTACTCAAGGAAGGACACCAAATTACACGGTTCCGTCGGACACACCACAGGGGAGAACTCGAAAATCCACATTTTTCCATCAGAATCACAAATGAGAGAATAAAGCTTACATCATTCTTAATCATTTCTTACATCACTTTTAATACAACATCAGAGTATAATATTTATTGTTATAACAGCGGAATGTAATCATATTATCAGAGTTGTGAACAATTTAATTTAACAGCAAAATATAAACATGTGATCAGTGTTACAGCGGAAATACTTATGTAATCATGACATGACAAAGCATCGAAATATAAACTATGACAACATATTATAAAACTTCCATTTAATAAAACATTTGACGAGAGTTATAAATAAAAACTACGATCGCAGCGTAAAGGAATCCTCTCTGAGCCCACCAGGAGAAATCCACACACAAGGTCAGCTTTAGTATCCACATGTCACCTGCAAACAGGGGAAATAAACCCTGAGTACTCCATTGTACTCAGCAAGACTTATCCGACAGGAGGAAAGAAAAGACTCCAAGGATATGCAAGGCTATCTGGTTTGTAGATTTATTGCATCTGTAGGAAGCATTACTAAGCGTGCGTCCTTATATTCGATTTTTATTAACAGCCGCATTAGTTCATTAACCAACTATTCTATGTAAGCACATGTGCTACTTTTAAGCAGGTGGTAAGTAATCAGATTTCCTTTTACAATCTTTTATCTTCCAGTTCTTACTACGGTGCTAGACCGCCGACAAGCCGTACCGAATCGCCCCGCGATTCATGAATCAATGCCCCCAGCTAGGTACCTCAAAAACACACGCCACGCTTGTACCCCAGGCACAAGTAGGACCAACCCACTGCCCCTCCTGTCACGGGGTCCAGGTCCCCGTCTAAACTGGGACTCCAAGCCCTCGCCCCTAAGTCCCGGACTCAATGCGGTGCAAGGACCTCCAATACCCAAAAACTACCCTGACAGTCGGTCCAGAAAGAGTCGGAACCTATGACAAGAGAGTAACAAGTCTTCCAAGCACCCATACCCATGTATGTGCTCGGGATAATAAGTCTGTGACTTGCCTAGAGTTTATGCAACGGCCAGTCCTTAACCGACAAAGACAGGGAAAAACAGTGTAACCAAGCTATGTCCCGTTGGCCGCAGGACACAACCTCTTACACCCACCAATACCCAAACCATATCTCTGCTCGGTCACCATTTTTCCTTTCCACCATTTATATATTTCAAGTGATAATAATACAGTAATATACTTCATATCTCTCGCGAGTGACAGGCAATCACTCGACTTCTACTGGAGTCCTGTAGCATAGTAATCTACATGATCCTATCATACTAGTAAGACTCATATGATAAAGATTTATATGCAAGTGGGTTTCATTCAACTCCTTAAAACTTAATGCACAAATATAATTTAAAGTGCAGAAAAGTAGGGGTTATGCACCGGGGCTTACCTGGGTAAGATTTAATCAGAAGTTAGCTTTCCATCCTGGCGACACGATCTCCAAAAGCATCATTTCTCCAGCAACTCCCGATGACTCCGCGATCCATCGACGTCCCTATTATGATATGCAGTGCGATGCAATGCAAGGACGTAATTAATCGACTACAATCGTGACTCGTAAAAATACGATTTACGCCTCTCAAGTTAACGAGCTAGTTCTAACGATAACCGTACTTAGGCTACACATCCATGTTGTCGAATAAGACGTTATTTGCCAACAAATATTTTAGTTATATAAACCCAAGTTGTTTCTTGATCCCATTCTATCAATTTAATCTTTATTCAAAATGGTGTATTATTATCTATTTAGCAAACTAATTATTCTGGAGCTACAAAAATTATAGTTAGTACCTAATATTGCTAGGAACCTACTGTAAAAATTTCAGATCCAACACTATTACCAATTTACCATAACAATTCCTACAAGTTTATATTTTTAACGATATTAAATATTTTAATTTAATTATATGGCTTCCAAGAATATTATCAAACCATGCGAAAAAATATACTAGCACATAGATCATGATTTTAGAAACTTAACAAAATTGGTTTAATCATTTTTGGACAACTACACAAATTTATATTGATTTTACAATTTATTTCCTAAACTAAATTAGCAATCACTTTAGAAAACTAAAGGGCCAGCGGCCAACGGATCGGCCCAGCGGCCCACTCGGCCAGGTCCAGCAGCAAGGCAGCCTAGGCGGAGCGCGGCGCACGTGTGGCATGAGCGGCCCAAGGCCAAGGACGGGCGCGAGCGGCCTAGCCAGAACAGCCGACGGCCCAGCGACGGCCCACGCGTAGCGGCAGCAGACCGGCCCAGTGCGGACGAGCCCAGGCGTGGTGGAAATCTTGCACTAAGACCCTTGGACTTTCCCTGAATTAACTAAGCCCTTTCTTGTACAGTTATGAGTCTAGCACTTTTGCGAAATGAACCTGGTAAAGAATCCTATTTGCGCTTCCTCACCTTCTCACCTTCTCAAAACAGAGCACGGAGCAAAGCCACCGGCCGGCGGCCGATTCAGCATGGGGTGGTGGTCGGTGACGACGGAGGCGGTGCACAGGGGCAGCGAGGGCGGCCACAGCGCGCCGGTGGTGGTTGCGGCCTCGCTGGATGTGTCTCAAGATGATCCAACTGCGAGCGCCGATGGTCGGTAGGGCGCAACGACGGCAGCGGGCCACGACGACGGTGCTCCAAGTCTCGAGTGGTTGCGCAGCGGTGGCGGAACTGAGATAGAGGTGGAGTTTGAGGTCATGGCGGCTTGGCCGGGCTCAAACGACAGCTCCCTGCCAAAGGAGACTGCGGGACAATGCGGGGACAACGCAGTTCAGCGCGCTCGTGAGAGGAAGGGAGAACGACGGGCGGGAGGGAGGTGCAACGATGGCGGCGCAGAGGAAGCTCGAGGTGAGGCGAACCTACGTGCGGCCATCCTTCGGGTGATGGTGGACCACCTCGGCGACCCGATGGCATGGGACACGCCAGCACCGCAGCTGCGCGTGGCTCGAGGCAAGCGGCCACGGAAGGGAGGAGCGGCGCTGTGGCATGGGCACACGGGAGGGCAGCGGTCCAGAGTGGACCAGGGGCTCGCGCGCGGGGAAAGGGCCGGCACCAGTGGACTGGTGCGACGATGACGCGTGACCACGGTGGTTGCAGTCTCGGCGGGTGCTCGCGCGAGGCAGCAGGGAGCAGGGAGCACCAGTGTTGTCCTAGAAGCATACCCAGGCATGGGCGCACACGGCGATGCGCAGCAGCAGTGTGGGGCCGTGGGTGCAGTAGCGGATTATGGTGGCTAGGTGCGTGGGTCAACGCGGCTCAGGCGAGCTGTGGGTCTTGCACGTGCTCATGCAAGGGGGGAAAGATAGAGCCGGCGACAGGCGGCCCAGCGCAAGAGGCAAGCAGAGAGACCGAGAGAGCGAGCGAGTGGGGAGGGCACTCAGAGACAGGGAAAGCAGGCATGAGAGGAAAAGCAAGGAGGCTTGAGTGAGCTCGCTAGGCTAATGCAGAGCGGTCCGACTGATAGCGGCCACGAGCACGTGGCCCGGTTGGTGAACAGAGAAGGACATTGGCGCGATGCAATGAATCGAAGCCACGAGAAAGCATGCGCTCATTGCCTACTGCGTTCGTCCAGTATGGCAGCAGTACCTACCAGAGAAAAGACAAGCAGAGGTAGACAAGCAAAGAAAAAAGAAAGAGCAAGCAATTGGCTCGACAGCGCTGCGTGACTCGAGTAAATTGGTGATTGATTCGGCGTTGGGACGCACCACCGTCGTCTAGCGGTCAGGACGGCAGTGAGGTGTCTCGTCGTCCTAGGAGCTAGAACCGACGGCCACTACACGATGACTACTAAGCGTCATGGATGTACAATGGGGTATGAAAGGATCAAGATGCCCAAGAGGGGGGGTGAATTGGGCTAATTCTAAATTTCTTTGCAATAATTAAGTCCTACGGTTAGCCCAATTAACCCCTTGTGCCTAGAAGGTGTTTCTATTGATCTAACGCACAAAAGTTTAGCAACCTATGTTCCAATCCTACTCTAGCATGGCAATTCTATGAAAGTAAATGACAAGAATTGAATTGTTCAAAGTAAATGCTCAAAGTAAAGAGAGAAGGAGGAATGCAGCGATATTTTGCCGAGGTATCGGAGAGTCGCCACTCCCCACTAGTCCTCGTTGGAGCACCCATGCAAGGGAGTAGCTCCCCCTTGATCCACGCAAGGATCAAGTGCTCTCTACGGGTTGATTCTTTGACACTTCGTCCCGGTGAATCACCCACAACCGCTCACAACTTGAGTTGGGTCATCCACAAGCTCCGCCGGATGATCACCAATCTCCCAATCACCACCAAGCCGTCTAGGTGATTGCGATCACCAAGAGCAACAATCACAAACTCTCACTTGACCATGACAAGCCTAATGAGAAGGGTGGATGCACACTTTGCTACTCTTGCTTTCACTAATGAGGGCTCTCTTTGGGATTATCAAATCTCAATCACCTCACTAGGACCTTGCTCTTCTTGGCACTCTTAAAGGTGTTTCTCAGCTGTTGGAATGAGCAAAAGTACCCCCATACACGAATGGAGGAAGTATTTATAACCATGGCTGAAAAACAAATCGTTATGTGCCTCTGCGGGTTGACCGGATGCTCTGGTCATGTTGATCGGACGCTCCGGTCAGTTCTCCCCGAACTCCAGTGATGAGGACATGACACCCATGCATATGACCATGTTTGGCGCATGGTATGGAGGGGTAGGAGTCTAGCAAGGGTGTCTAAGTCAAGAAGGAGGCCTGAGGCTAATTCGGTTCGAGTCCCCGAGGTGGAGGCCCAAAGCAACTCAAGTTCGAGTCTGTCTCGGCCTCCGGGACTAGTCTGCCTTAAACTATTCACCCAGGATGCATCCGGACTCCGTTTTCAACGATCCACATATGGTTGGAAAGCTAATTTGATAAGGAAGCCAATCCAAGTGGTCTCACATCAAAAGACCTTCGGAATCAACGGGAATCATCGAAACAAGTCAGCATCCAGAATCTGCCAGGGTGTTGCGGCACCGTCTTTTGGTCCGTTGGACCGTGTATCGTGTTTGGGCCCATTAGGGGGCGCGTCCTAGGGGGTGACGCCCAAGACTCTATAAATAGCAGCCATCGCTCTCCTTAGGGTTTGGGGTTTTGTTTAGTTCTTGATTTCCTCGTGAAACAGACATAGTTTTGCTGCAACTGTGCCGCCAAGGCTGCTTGCTGTGAACTCGGGCCCCAGTTCTTGATCTTGTTCACCTATGGCAATTTGTCCTTTCGAATAAAGACTTGAACTCCTTGTTATCATAAGCCTCATATTTATTTACAATTTCTGATTGCGTTCATACCGTTCTTGCTTGTGTTCTTGATTCGCTTGCAGGAAAGCCTTCTCGGCGAGGTCAATCACGTTCGCGTGGTTGATAACCAACGGAGCAGTGGTGTAACGGTTGCGGGGGTCCGAATCAGTCTTGGTTCAAAGCCTAGATCATGAACGTCGAGTCTCCACCAATCGACGCTATCATACCTATCGAAAGATCGGGCCTAGTCTACATCAAGTGGTATCAGAGACCTTGTTGCCTGTTAGGTATAACTTTGTTTTTTTCCTTTAGATTATTACTGTTTTTGCATTACCTATAGTCCACAAAAAGCCAAAAAAAATATACACCGCCACATATTCCCTATCATATAGCCTCGTTGTGCCGTGCAATTTCGTCTCTGTCGCGTGGTTGAGTTTGTGCCCTAGGTCAAGCTCTGGTTGCTGGTTTTAGATCGTTTTTTAGTCCAGTTTATGTTTTTCCCTTTGTTTTTCATCACAATCCGTGAACACCTTCAAGTCTTGCTGTGTTTCCTTTGTATCCATCAAACCCTAGTCCACGCCATCTAATTTGTTATACTTGTCTTCATTGTTTCTATCAAATTCTTGCTACCATGACCAATTTTGTGCGCATTGTTCCCGTTTTATCCTCTAATTCGGAGTCCGTTCATAAAACTGGTCTAGTTTTCGCATACGAACTTGGATTTTGACATTCCATATATCAAAATCGATCAGAAAAAATTTTCGGATCCGTCCATCGCTAGGTTGTCAGGGTCGGAGATTTTTATTTTGGTCAAAAACTGGTCACAAGATTCTCTTTTCGTGGTCACAAGCTTTTTGTCGATTTTGAGCACGTCTTCTGAAATTTCCACAGGCCACGTATTTCACTTGTTTAAGCTCATATTTTCTGTGGTTACTTCTTTTGTGCTCCTAAGTGAAGAAAAAATATTAAAAAAAAGAAAAAGAAAAAGTCAAAGAATCCCAAAAAAACAACGACAGCCCAAAAATAGAGAAAAAAGAGAGGGGCAAAAGTGGAACAATATCTAGAGGAGCACATAGAGAGTGAGCATTGTTGGTTGCTACTTATGTCTGCTAGATCATCTATTCCTACATTGTCTTTGGTTAGTTCTAATCTTTTGCAGGATAGTGTTGACATACATCGTGTGCATTCGGATCATGGAGTCTACATGCTTGCTGAAATTTTTAGCGAGATGACATGCTACAAACTTAGAAACATGGTCATGTTCCTTCTCACAATTATTTCAGTTCCCTTTGTTTTCGCAACCCCGTTCTCCTTTATGTTGTGCAGGATCAGTTTCAAGCACAATCGACGCCGAGGACGGCTTTTCATCAAGAAGGGGAGGATGATGAGATAATGACACCCATGCATATGACCATGTTTGGTGCATGGTATGGAGGGATAGGAGGCCAGCAAGGGTGTCTAATTCAAGAAGGAGGTCCGAGGCTAATTCGATTCAAGTCCCCAAGGTGGAGGCCCAAAGCAACTCAAGTTCGAGTCTATCTCGGCCTCCAGGACCAGTCTGCCTTAAACTAGTCACCCAGGATGCATCCGGACTCCGTTTTCGACGATCCACATATGGTTGGAAAGCTAATTTGATAAGGACACCAATCCAAGTGGTCTCACGTCAAAAGATTTTCGGAATCAACAGAAATCGTTGAAACAAGTCAGCGTTCAGAATCTGCCAGGGTGCTGCGATACCGTCTTTTGGTCTGTTAGACCATGTATCGTGTTTGAGCCCATTAGGGGGCGCGTCCAGGGGGTGACGCCCAAGACTCTATAAATAGCAGCCGTCACTCTCCTTAGGGTTTGGGGTTTTGTATAGTTCTTGATTTTCTCGTGAAACAGACATTGTTTTGCTACAACTGTGCCGCCAAGGCTGCTTGCTGTGAACCAGGGCCCCAGTTCTTGATCTTGTTCATCTGTGGCAATTAGTCCTTTTGAATAAAGACTTGAACTCCTTCTCGTTATATTAAGCCTCATATTTATTTGCAATTTCAGATTGTGTTCATACCGTTCTTGCTTGTGTTCTCGATTCACTTGCAGGAAAGCCTTCTTGGCGAGGTCAATCGCGTTCGAGTGGTTGATAACCAATGGAGCAGTGGTGTAACAGTTGCGAGGGTCCGAATCAGTCTTGGTTCGAAGCCTAGATCATGAACATCGAGTCTCCAACAATCGACGCTATCATACCTATCGGAAGATCCGGCCTAGTCTACATCATCCAATGTTTAAGTTGTGACCAGACGTGTTCGGTCGTGATTTTCTATCTTTGG